>NC_092241.1:9367068-9374568 GCF_036320965.1 Panulirus ornatus | reverse complement strand
AGCTCGTACGGTGTCTGGTTTGTGGTCAGAACCCAAGTGTCACTCGATATCCTGAAGCTGAGAGAGAGAGAGAGAGAGAGAGAGAGAGAGAGAGAGAGAGAGAGAGAGAGAGAGAGAGAGAGAGAGAGAGAGAGAGAGAGAGAGAGGAGCTTTTTTCCCCACTCAGTCACCGTCTATGTTTCCTGATTCATTTAGGATAATCATAACTCTGCCGTAAGTTGGTTAGCAAGTTTAATTACCCTGTTGACCAGCCACCATCCTATGACGTCGGCCAAGTGCTACAGACACTCGAGAGATGTGAGAGTTTAAGAGACGCGACACATGTGGAGTTGAGATCATATAAGACTGGAACAGCCAAGCTACCGTCATTCATACTCGTCCTCAGCTGAAGTCGTCCGTCATCAGTGGACTAAGCAACAACATCATCTTGCTTGTTGTCAAAGTGTTGTGGTAGACGATGGTGGACGTCAGGCCGGTGTTTGAGTCTACCACATATCCTCCAGGTCCTAAAATATCCTCGACTGCGTTTCCCTTTACGTAAGAAGCACCTTGAAACCCGGGTTGGCAGATCACAGGTATTTATAGTTACGTGAGGGAGGGTGGCGGAGCAGTGGCCCTGGTGAGGGCTGTCTCGACTCTAGTGATAACCTTAGGGTTGTAGCTTCCTCCTCACCACACGTGGCGCTGGCAACAGCTGCCCAACACCGTATGTGAGCTGGGGTCGTTATCCCCTCACACACACACACACACACACACACACACATATATATATATATATATATATATATATATATATATATATATATATATATATATATTTTTTTTTTTTTTTTTCCAAAAGAAGGAACAGAGGGGGCCAGGTGAGGATATTCCAAAAAAGGCCCAGTCCTCTGTTCTTAACGCTACCTCGCTAACGCGGGAAATGGCGAATAGTTTAAAAGAAGAAAAGATATATATATATATATATATATATATATATATATATATATATATATATATATATATATATATATATATATATATATATATATATATTTGAATTTATATGTAGGTAGGTTATTATATTTTTTTTTTTTTTTTTTTGCTTTGTCGCTGTCTCCCGCGTTTGCGAGGTAGATATATGTATACATACACATAGCCTTATATGAGCAGCTGAGTTGTTCAAGGAAGCCATCTGCATATGTGGGGAGAGAGAGAGAGAGAGAGAGAGAGAGAGAGAGAGAGAGAGAGAGAGAGAGAGAGAGAGAGAGAGAGAGAGAGAGAGAGAGTGTGTGTGTGTGTGTGTGTGTGTGTGTGTGTGTGTAGTGACTGATATACGCAGATGAATATGTATGTTTGTATATGCGGGAGCGTTTTTGAGGCAGGAACACCGGGCGTAGGTTAGATATGCTGCCGGTAGATGGTGTCTACCTGTTACCACACCACCACAGCTGGAAAATGAGACAAATGTCATCACAATATTCATAAAACAATATGAAACAGAGCGCAGACTCCAACCACAATATGTGTACCTCGTTAACATCAGAAATCCATATAGCAACTCAGAGGTTAGCCCTCTAACTAGGGGGCGGCTGGCGGCTTCACCTCACGACCTGTGTGTGTGTGTGTGTGTGTGTGTGTGTAAGTGACGGGTGTGGGGAGGGAAGCGGTTGGCAAGGGTTCGGCTGACGTAACGTGGTAGCTGGTTATGCTTGGCACGTACGACACAGTCGGTGAACATTGCGTTCTTTTGAAAAAGAATGCATGACGCTTGCTTTACATTATGATGCGTGCACCAAGTGTGACTGTGGCTTTTCCAGTCGTGTGTGCCAGTAACTTTATACAAACCCGGTCTGTTAACTGATAACAGATAGTAATGAAGTACGAGTCTAGCCTTTGTATGAACCAGTTCTGGTAACTGATAACAAATAGTAATGAAGTATGCATCCAGCCTTTGTATAAACCCGGTCTGTTAACTGATAACAGACAATAATGAAGTATGCATTCAGCCTTTGTATAAACCAGTTCTGTTAACTGATAACAGATAATAATGAAGTATGCATCTCGCCTTGATATAAAGGTACCGATAGTGTTTGCATGTACCACATCTGGTGATAGTCAGGTGCTGTGTAGTGCAACACTTGTCCACGTTCCTGTTGCATCTCCTTTTTAACTTCATACAGTTGTTTCTGGTCATTGAGTCTTTAACCAATGAGAAGAAACTTTTGTATGTTAAGTTGTGGAAATTACTCTCATACTATGAAGACTTCAGTTAGATCCCCTGATGGTCTGCATTTTCCTTCATTTTGACAGAGTACCTTAAGGTCTGTGAGTCATTTTTCGTACGTTATAGTCCTGAGTGATGGAATTAGTTTTCTTGCTCTTCTTTGGATTCGTTCTAGTGTATCTAGATGATGCTGGGTGGTTTAGCCTCCTGCTGGCTTTATTGTACATAGATAGGCTTTGTGTATCGAAGTTTAGGTCATTACTAGTACTCCTTCCATGGACTTAAAAATTTGTTTGTTCTTTACTTCAAACAATGGGTTACTGAACATTTTATATTCATGATTAACATTTATAGCTCCAAAGTTCATTTCTATGTTTTATTTTCTGCACTGTAGTTCATTTGTCCTGCCTCATATCACTATAGCAGTTTGTGTAGATCACTATAAACCTTCAGCCATGTTTAAAGGAATAGTAATCCCAACAGTGTTGTATGGATGCAAGGCTTGGTTTGTGGATAACACTGTGTGGAGGAGGATGGATGTGTTGGAAGAGAATTGTTTGAAGACAGTATGAGATGTGAAATGGTTTTATCGAGTAAGTAATAAATGGATAAAAGGGAAGTGTGTAATAAAGAGTGTGGTTGAGAATGTTTAAGAGGATGTGCTGAAATAGTGTGGACATATAGAGAGAATGAGTGAGGAAAGGTTGACAGAGAGGATATATGTCAGAAGTGAAGGGAACAAGGAGAAGAGGGAAACCAAATTAGGGGTGGAAGGATGGAGTGAAAAAGATTTTGAGTGATCTGGGCCTTAATGCAGGAGGGTGAAGGGCGTGCACGGGAAAGAATGAATTGGAACGATGTGGTGTTCAGGGGTCGACGTGCTATCAGCGGACTGAACCAAAGTATATGAAGCGGCCGGGGTAAACCATGGAAAGGTATGTGGGGCCTGGTCTTGCATAAGGAGCGGTGGTTTCGGTGCATTAGACATGACAGCTGGAGGATGGATGTGAGCGGATGCCGGCTTTCTTCGTCTCTTCCTGGCGCTGCCTAGCTTACGCAGAAAACAGGGTTCAAGTATTATATATATATATATATATATATATATATATATATATATATATATATATATATATATTATTTATTTTTTATCATACTTTGTCGCTGTCTCCCGCGTTAGCGAGGTAACGCAAGGAGACAGACGAAAGAATGGCCCAATCCCCCCACATACACATGTATATACATAAACGCCCACACACGCACATATACATACCTATACATTTCAACGTATACATACATATACATACACAGACATATACATATATACACATATACATATTCATAGATGCTGCCTTCATGCATTCTCGCCGCCACCCCGCCACACATGAAATGGCACCCTCTCTCCCCCGCGTGCTCGCGAGGTAGCGCTAGGAAAAGACAACAAAGGCCACATTCGTTCACACTCAGACTCTATCTGTCATGTGTAATGCACCGACACCACAGCTCCCTTTCCCCATCCAGGCCCCACAAAACTTTCCATGGTTTAATCTTTAAGATTAATCAAACATGATCATAGAGTACATATAATTATGTCATCGCGTCTGAGGTGAAGAGTTCTGCTGTAAATAAAGGTTGACGTTTCCATGTCAGAGGAGGGGCTGCGTGATTGAGTCTCAGATTTCCGCCGAGTTCGGCACGTCTGTACTCAGCTCTCCTGGGACACCATCTGACCTGGTTGGTGCCGTCACACATGACCTGTCTGACGGCTGACTTCCTGGCTTGATACAACCGGTTCGTGTCTTGCACCCGGCACGTACTGTGTACTTGCTTGACTCATCCATCCACAGTCCTACCCAGCCCTGCATTACCAGCCCCGTCTACATGCCGACCATCGTGGGCAAGTGAGCTCCCATTTCCTCCTGGGACCTGCGGATGACCTCCATACTACTACAGATCCCTCACACATGCTGCTTAGTATACCGACCTTACCACATTACCACGGGGAAGTAGCACCACTGCCTCCGCCTTCTTGGGGTCAGGGTTGAACGTTCCTGTTCTAGGTGTCCTACCTACCTACCTACCTACCTACTCCCTCCTGGGATCTCCTCCGTGTCTACTGTGAGCCACATTCTTCCAGCGTGGACGAGAACTGCGCCGTCTTCTGCCGTCTCTCCAACTTTGTCTTGTGTACTAAAAGTCTCTCAGCCAAACCTTAGGGTAGCACATCCTCCTCCTCCTCTTGTTCCTACCACTAAAGTGTCGTGTGTAACAATCTAACTAAAGCAACTCGGCGAGGATGAGGTTCTGGTTCTTCCTGTACGTAGTCTCCCAACATGTTACACCAACCATTAGTTTCCGTTGTGGTTAATGTGTACCCTTCCTTGGTCTTGGTACCAGTTCTAACCACCTCAAAATGATCACTTCTGTCTACAATCGTCAGTAATGCCCATAATACTAATTCCTTACTGGCTACACTCTCTACGGCTCTTTTACTCTTTGACCTCTTTTGATAACCTCCTGTATAGATCACAGAGGAAGCAAAGACCATATGTACCTTCGTCTTTTGTGGAACACGTCAGTCCTCGAGGAGGGTCGGCTGAGGAAAAGGGAAAGATGTTGAAGCCTAACCCGGTAGCCAGGTATGGAGGGTGCGTGATGGTTGTGAGTCCCACTCCAACACTCGCAAGTCAGGAGGGAAGTACTTGCTCAAGAAGCAGTGTTGTAGGTGCAAAAGGTCAGTTCCGGGTATGTTACCTGAAGAGGTCAAGGCAGGTGAGATGAGCTCGTCTCTTCTTCCCCGTCGCCTGGTAACTGGAGCGCATCGTCTGGAAAGCTATGGCGTCTTCATCTGCTGGCAGATGGGAACGAGCTGATTGAGATTTTGATGAACGGTACCAATCAAGCATTTTAAACTGTATCTAGCATTTGGGACATTTGTTCACTGTAAACTGAATCATTTATTTCATCTCTGGAAATGTGTTGTATCAAGTCACGTTTTCTGCTCCGTATACCGACCAAAAGCCTTTCTTCTTATGGCCCTCAAGACTCCAGAGGTCCCGGGCTGTGTCGCTGATGAAGATAACGACTGAACTGGCTTCCAGACGGCTAGTATGAAATGGCGTGTTCCACAATCCGCAACTGCTTCGTCTGGGATGTTTCCTTCTTTTCCTCGTCAACTTCTGACATACAGTTTAGGCAGACAATCACATGTGGGGGAGATCAAGGAGCAGAACCAGTCCCTGAGGCTCGCCTTACCTACAGTGTCCTCCTCCTCCTGGTTCTGATACCACTTGAAGAGCGATTCATGTTGTGTCAACTTCCTCGTGCTCCGCTTTAAGAATGTCTGTGTCATCTCATGGACTGAACCTTACTTAATTCCTTACTCACGCCGTCAGACGTGACCAGAATGATAATATTTTACTATTATCTTTTTTTCATAAACTTGAGGGCCAGGCCTCCTGGCTTGATCGAGTGCTTGAGTTATACATCCAAGTTTGATGAAGATTATAAAGAGATTATCTGTCACCAGTACCATCATTATGGCCTTGGGTATACCAATTTAAACTTCGAGTTAGTTTGTCATCTGTTGGACGCTTAGATCGTGTTGAACATGTAAAGACATATAAAGTACAAAGGAAAACAGCTGCTTAAGCTATTAGCTGAGAGCCTTTGTTCATATAAGTGATCAATTTTGTCCTCATATGGAGTCAGATACAGTTTAGCAGTCAATACATCTGGAATCAACGTGTGCAAATGAACCAGAATCTGTCAGCTCTTCGCCAAAAATGTGCAACCATTTAATACCGTCAGGTTGCACACGGTAAGAAAAGTGTTTTACCACTTTTCATGTGAAACAATATGACAACACGGACAAAGCATTTTGAGAAATGAGCACTGATCTGGTATCACATTGGCGGCCCCGCTTTCATGATATAGTAATACATCGATTACTAGTAACATATCCTGTCATTTGTAATACTTAATATTATATTCATTTCATATCTCGAGGGAAGTAAGTATAAAGTGGAGCTGACATGATTATAAGGAAATTTGTCTCACATTTACGCTTACCAACCCTCCCCAGACAACACGGGTCGTATCGATCATTTCGTAATTCATCGGACCCATCCAGGAAGATGGTATTTTTCCCGTGTGTAAATTGCCTCAGAAATCCAACGTGTCTTGAATATACATATTCCCGACTGCTAGCTTGACTTTAAAGTTCTGTCATTCTTCCTTGTAGATTTAAGTGAGTCTGAATATGATTTTCAATTTACTTAGAAGGTATGATACTTACCGATGATCGATTATAATCGTTTGTAAGTAGATTGTAATAAGATCAACTTGATCAAGGTTAGTAGTGTGGTCTGGATGGCTCTGCTCAGGATCAGGTCGAGTGTGTCTTGGTGTGGCCAGCCGCACGGGCGGGCGGGCGGTCGGTCCTCAGGTTCCCTCTGGCTGCACGTGATGCTCATGCGTCCTGGTCATCCGGTGCAGCAGCCCCGCTGCCCTGCATCACGCTGCTGCTAATCCACTGACTCTACCGGTGCGGGACGCAGCGGCCGGCTGCTGCTGCTGCTGCAGATGATGATGATGATGATGATGATGATGATGATGCGATGCCACGGTCCTCCTCCCGCAGGCACGCCGCGCCCTGTCTACTCCTCGCTTACTGAAGGGCTGAGATCTGTGCTGCCGTGACCAGCCACTGAAGGTCGTATACTAACACCACCGCCCACCTCACTCTTGCGTGTTTCATACATAACGCACATTATGATAGTCAGTCTAACACTGGATGTTTGTTTTTCGTATCTGGATCCGTAACTCTTCATCATCGTTCCTCCCTTCCCCATCCCCGGGGCAGGAGGGGCGTCTGCTACAACGCACACACTCGCCCTCTGCACCTCGTATTGATACATGGTCCAGGCGTCATCAATGCCTGTGATTAATTTCGCAATTGATTATAGATTTAGAACATTATGTGATCATTCGCTCCGCATTAAGTGGGTATCTGTCGGCTCGGGGAAGCATTATGACATATTTTTCTTTAATATTTCAAGCACAGAAGCGCCTTATGACAGCTAAAGTTCCACTACGAATAAAGTCAGCTTTGGTAGTGGAGTTTCTTTGTGATGTAAAGGACTGGATATTGGTCCTGGGTAACACCAGTTTTTTTCACATTTTGAAAGAGTTGTTGGCTAATATGAATGAAAAACGATATGTATGCATTTTGATCTGTCACGCGGCTCCCATGATGTGACAAATATGTCGCTGGACAGGCAAATGTGTCTACATCT
>NC_092241.1:9344568-9364568 GCF_036320965.1 Panulirus ornatus | reverse complement strand
CTCAAAGATCGTACCTTTGTGTTCAAGGATCGTACCATCGCTCTCAAGGATAGTGCCTTCGTGTTCAAGGGTTGTACGGTCGTGTTCAAGGATTGTACGGTCGTGTTCAAGGATTGTACAGTCGTGTTCAAGGGTTGCACCAACGTGTTCAAGGGTTGTAACGTCGTGTTCAAGGGATTAAGGAAGCGTCTGTCATTAGGATTCATGAACAGCCTACCATACTAACACGTCAGTCATCTGGTACAACCACAGACGAGGGCGGTGGTGTGGTGTTCGCTGGGAGACGCAGTAGGTGGCAGGCACCAGCAACTATTGTGGGTGTTTGACCTGTACAGAGCGGCTGGGCCAGTGGCTGGGGAGGACCGGTGGGTGTCGACCAACCCGCCTTCTTGTTTGTAAACACAAGCGGCAGCTCTGGCCCGGCCTCGGGGTTGTCAGCTGATTGCCACGTGCTCGGGTGGGGGGGATCAGGGGTTGTGGGTTTGGGGTGCTGGGAAGGCACCCCTGGTGGGTTGGTGGTGGGATAGGCTGAGATGGGGGGTAGTGGCCACGGAGGAGAGGCTCTCAAGTCTTATTTGCTCAAAGTTCTGCTAAAAACTGAACCGGGTTCATTCCTGCTGCTCCAACAATTGAATATATTCATTTGAAAGTAAAAATAGGTGAGGCTGTATCTAGTTTCCAAGGTTAGCAGTTACCGGTCTGGACCTGTCTTAGGCAGTGGGGATATCTAAACCTGTCGCACGCCGGGATTTGTAAATAATAACAAAGTTCTTTCTAGTCTTTAAACTGGATTGATGATTATGGAGCACCTTAAAATGAGTAGATTGTAATGTACCTTTAAATTGGGTTGATTATTATGGTGCACCTTAAATTGGGTAGATTTATAATATACCTTTAAACTGGGTTGATTGTAGTTTACTATACACTGGGTTGATTATGATATTTCCATATAGGAGGATAAAAAGCGACGCATATCAATAAATGTGACCCGGGAAGAATGATGTGAATTTTACTCGTAAACTGACTAGGACGGCACGTTTGGTTACTGAAACGTGAAGGATAGGAACAAGCTGGTAAGGCAACACTTTGTCATAAAACACAATCATATATTGTGTTTTATTTATCTAAGTAAGTAAAGGTACACAAAACATTTGTGTCTGACATTGATGATAATTCAAGGAGGGCCGGGCAATCTCTAAACACGTTATATATATATATATATATATATATATATATATATATATATATATATATATATATATATATATATATATATTCACAAGGTGTTGCAGTGAAGAGGGTGCGCATCATGGCGATGCTATAGCTAGTGGGGTATGTGGGGGCTTGGAGCAAACGGACTGGTTTTCAAGGTAATCAACACGATCGTAGCGATTACAGTCCATCACTTCATATTATACATAGGAATTATAGATATCGAACATCACTATAGAGATCGGCGAGGAGGAAGAACCTTCTGATGGTGAGATCATCTCAAGATGTGAGACGAGAGATGAAGCGGTCTGACATAATATCTCAAGGTCTGGCCCAACGTTGGTATAGCTCTGCTTTTTTTTTTTTTTTACAATGTATCGACCATAACTGCTCTTGTCCTTGTATAATCTTGTATTATGCTGGTAGAATTATTTATTATCGTTGCACCAGCAAAATAACTCTGATGTAATTCATCATTCATGCAATGAAAACTTATAATGCAACGGTTTGCTTGTGTTTGGCAAGTCGCCGCGGCATTTCCTCCTCGCTTTAGCCCGCATCGTGATGGCAGGTGATAGAACCAAGCGTTGCCTGTTCACTCGACATATTGAATGACACGGCCTTAAGAAAACTTAATAATATCGATTTTGCATGTTTCGTATTGCATGCTTCGTGGAAATGGAGAATAGAATGCATCAGTTTCGCGATTTTACATCCGCAATAACAGTTTTAACGGTGTAACCTAAGATTCAAATAAATGCTTACTTCTATAAATGATAGTGACTCATCAGTGTATGAAATGTATCACTTATTCGTTTTAACCTCTGTCCTCTTCATTATCCTGTTTATGCTCATATGACACTCATCCGAGAACGGGAAATATTTCATGATGTGAGTAAAACGATAACATAAGGTAAGAAACTTATGTTTCTTCAGAAACATATTGCATTTTCTTGTCTCTTTTTATTTCAAACTCACGTAGTACTATAATGGTTAGGTAATGCTTCTCACAGGCAGTCGTACCAACCCTACCTGTAACAGCCCGCAGCCATATTGTTTATTTGGAAATCTACGAGACGCCCTCCGTGGTAAAGATGACTTCTTGACGAGAGTACGTACCTCTGTGCCAATAGAATACTCTACACTTCACTTGGGAATTGGACCAGATTCCTCGTTATTCTTGCTACGAATGAATGAAGTTGTTGGTATTATAGAAAGCATAAACAGCACCTGGCTTACCGTTCACCAGCAAGGATCCATCGATATACCGAAGCAGGTTAGGTTTTGGCATGTAAGAACCTCATCCATTTGTTCAAATATGAGTTCTTGAAGGATACGAGGAGTGAGCTAGCCAGTGTGATGATGGGCATAATCAATTTTGAGATCTTATGTTCCAGGGTTGTTAAGGCGAAGGTTTAGGATGTGTCTTGTCTTAGATCCCGTAGAAGCTGTTATCCGAATACCTTAAGCAGATCTGTTTGCGGCAGCTTGGTGAGTGGAGAATCACTTCGTTGATGAAGTTGAGGTCATTGATAACCTATTTGGTCTGTGCAACACTGGTGGTGGATGTTGGGTACTTCTGAGACTTTACGGCGAGGGTTACACTGATAGATTTTGGTCGACATGGGACTGCTTAGGTTAAGTCTTTTAACCTTCTTTTGGACAACATTAAGTGATCGGAATAGCTGTGTATCAACTAGACGCTTGAATTTCATGATAGATATTTACATTTAGCACATAGTAAGAATGGTGACCAGTCTTGCCGGTGAGAGTTTGGGGAAGAACTAGATGATATAAAATAATGGTTTTGGAGCTGAATATAAAAACTTGTAGGTCACTCAGGACTCTAGCATAATTTCCTATGTAAATATTTGAGTCATATAAGTCAGGTACATCACTGTGAAGGACACACAGATGCTTCAAAGAGAAAAAAAATTGAACTTGTAACTAAGGAGGCGCAAATGATGTCTCGTGGACTTGAAGTGATGTATTTACCAAGTCTGTCTTAAAACATGTATATGGTTCTACTTTCAACGACATAATTGTTAAATAAATCCATGTGTTAACAGTCTGTGAAGAAGAAAAAGTACTTCGCCTCATTTGAGATAAAACACTTGCCCGCAAGGTTATCAGTGTATATTTTGAATACCTTTATAACATCACGTCTACATTTTCTTTTCTAAGCTAAATGATTTAAGTCGTCTAACCGGCTACCACATTTCTCAGCCCGGGATTCATCTTGGTAACTTTGTCGCTGTACTCTTTCCATTCTGTTCATTTCATTTTTCAAGTTGGGTGACCAAAACTGACCTTAGTATTCAGGGTGTGGACGCTCCAGTGAATTGTAAAGTGGAATCACTTCCTTTTACTTAAATTGGAAAGCATTACCGTAAAATGCACGAACCTTGCACTGTTTACGTGGTTTTAGGTTACCAGAGAGTATATAAACCCGTCTTTTTCCTCATTTACCTTTTGTAGACCAGCATGATCGCGTAGCTAGGGACGCACGCAGGAAAGAAACTTACCAGAAGGAAAGCACTTCAAATTAATCAGCAAATTGAGGAACAGTCGAAGATAACGAGGTGGTACGGAAGTTAACAAGGTCACAGTTCATTAGAGAAGGATACAAGCCTTGCGGAAACAAAACAAGAAAAAAAGGTAGAGAAACATACAAGCCCCGCAGGAGAAAGTAAGGACGCTAATTTGAAAAGAATATCCAAGGCAGGAAAGATGAAACAAATAGATGCACCATGTTGTGAAGTAACATTGCTGAGGTAATTACTCTAAATCGTACTACTGATCTGGTAAGTCACGGTAAGAGAGGCTGCAAATCAACGGTTGGCGGACGGGCCACATAAACCATGAAGAAATGTCACATCGTCGCTTAACTTCACTCGCTCCTCATTTACAGTCTCAATAATTCTTCACGTCATTTTTGATACTTATCAAGCTTACGATTACATAAGTTATGAATTATAATTCAAATTCGTCCGCAGGGAACTTTTGCTAGTTTTTCTAAGAATACAAACATCGAAAGTGCTTCGTGCCAACAATTTGTACAAATAATTTTCATTTTTATATTATCATATCCAAGATGACGATTGATGTATGATGCTTGAAAAAGAAATATAGTTAGCCGTGTCATCCACCGTCCCTTGTTATGTAAGATCAATTAACATTTTGATTACTAAAGAATCGAGCACCTGTGGAGGTGTGGCACAATGTATGTGGTTGAGGAGGCAAAGCGTAGCGTCGTCGCCTGACTGATTCACCGGAGGGTCGGTTGGTGACGTTGCTGGGCGTTGGTGGTGGTGGAAGAAGTCGGGCGGTTGTGCCGGTTTTAGAGGCGTCACTTGCGAAAAGTGAGGTGTGGGTGATGACGTGTAAGAGTATTTACAATAGAGACGAAATGTGGGAAGTCATTTTCACATGAGTGATAGTGGAAGTTTTACCACTCACACGCACTCACTCAAGCCTAGCTTAGTCTCACGAGTTGATTCTGCCTTTCCAAACGTTGCCTTTAAGTTGAGCAGGTATTGGTCAGGTACAGCTTGTCCCTCATTTCCACGTCCTCACGTTGTTCATGAGTGACTTCGTGTGTGTAATAATTTTAGAACTCATGAACTTTATATTTACTTATTTTTATGAAACAGACTTTATTATACCTAAAACGTTTTATGCCATAACTTTTAGAATGGTACATAGCTGGTTGTTGGAGGTTTGTATATGAATATTTTTTTTTTTCATACTATTCGCCATTTCCCGCGATAGCGAGGTAGCGTTAATAACAGAGGACTGGGCCTTTGAGGGAATATCCTCACCTGGCCCTCTTCTCCGTTCCTTCTTTTGGAAAATAAAAAAAAAAAAAAACGAGAGGGGAGGATTTCCAGCCCCCCGCTCCCTTCCCTTTTAGTCGCCTTCTACGACACGCAGGGAATGCGTGGGAAGTATTCTTTCTCTCCCATCCCCAGGGAATAATGATATGAATATATATATATATATATATATATATATATATATATATATATATATATATTTCTTTTTTCCTTTTTTTCGTACTTTTCGCCATTTCCCGCGTTAGCGAGGTAGCGTTAAGAACAGAGGACTGAGCCTTTGAGGGAAATCCTTACTTGGCCCCCTTCTCTGTCCACACGGAAACTATGGGAAGCAGATCGAACGCATGGTGGCAAGTACACATGCAAACTGTCACGAGAGCATTGGCCAAAATAATACCTGTACAATTGTGAGAGAGCGGCAACATTACGAGGGACGGTTAGGGAGAGGTAGGTGATGCCAGGAGAATTAATGAGACGGAAGGCTTTTATTGCACTCTTGCTGATAAAGAGGTGGAGGTAGGGCCACACCAAATATTTGAGCAGTACTCCATACTGGGGTGAATGAGCTCCCCCCCCCCCCCCCCCCAGTGAAATAGTTTCTCGAGAGAGGAATGGTTATGGCACTTACACAACACTCCCAGCTCTTGTCCTAGCAGGCCAGTGGCACTGTGAGGGTGTTGTGTATCTCCAGTTGCACGGAATGGACCCTAATGTTGGTCTTCCATTCCGTTTGTATGGAATGGACTTCGGTGCTGATCTTGTGTTATAAGTGTACAGAATGGACCTCCAGCGCAGTGTTCTGGTCCAAATGTGTGGAATGGACTCCACTTCTGATCTGTTCAGTTGTGTGGAATAGACCGCAGTGCTGATCTGTTCCTCCCTATGGCTCGCTTCATCTCCCATGCTTTCATTCGCTGCCGTGCCCACTCTCTGGATCCTATTGCCAAGTAGGTAGACTGGAGTAGCATGAGAGGGGTGTTCAGGGAGTCGGTCATGACTCAAAGGCAGATTTTACACTGGATGATTTTCACTGTTGGTGGGGAGTCATAAGTCATGGAGGAGGGTAACAAAAATGATATAAGAATTATGAGAGATGGTACGATGAGAAGTTATAGGCCATAGATTTGTCCACCATGGAAAAGAGTAAGCCATGATGTGACGAGAATTAAAACAACTGGGAGACATAGCAGGAAAATGAGCAAGAAACTTGTAAGACAAAAATCTCAAGAATTATTTATATGATGTGAGTTGTGGATGATTGGAATAAGTGGTAAAGTTATGATGCTGAGAGCACTCAGGTACTAAAAGTTGTATGGTAGTCGAGAAAGATTGAGAAATGGGGCCCCACGAGTGTAAAACTCTCTTGCATTTGTACTAATAGGTTATTACACACACACACACACACACACACACACACACACACACACACAAAACTACGCTGCGCTCCTCGCGGGAGCAGGGCAAGGTGACTCCTTTGGGGCGAAAAAGTCCTCGACGTCGCTGTGTTCCTTACCGTTCGCTGACATTTCTGTTAGTGGCTTTTCGCATGCGATCTTACCGCATCTGTTTGCTGCTGCTGTTAATAATAGTGATTATGATAATGCTAATACTGATGATGATGATAATGATAGGCATGATAATGATAATAATATGATATAAACCCATAATCTAATTCAGAGGCCTCTGCTGCTTCAAGGCTGCGCAACATTAGATCAGATCCAGAAATGGTTTCTTTAGAGCGTTAAGTTCTTCAACGAGAGTGGACTCTCTTTCGACAACTGACGATGATTATATATTGGCTGTTAATCATTTTCAGGTATTTCAACTCGTTCATGAAAATGATTTTCCCCATAAGAGATTACTAAACCACACGAAACTGTTGTAAAATCTACGCATGAAAGAATACCTGTCATGTACCTTGAACTTTCTGGGTGTATAAACTGGGAACACTTTTCATGGTTTTGTATATTCAGTACCTGTCATGTTTTCATGAGGCTGTACATGAGACTGAATACGTTCCATGCCTGTGTGAATAGTAATTCAGCGAATCCTATACCACAATACAATTTTAGTCCATCAGAATAAATTCTTAGGCATCTTTGCGCGTATGCTGAATGTAAAGTGAAAAAAAAAACACGAAAAATCTTAAATTGCGCAAGACTCACGTCTTCAACTGGTTATAGCGAAGCTTCAAGTATGTGATAGTCATCTGTCACGTTCTGTTGCTCAGGATAATGTAGTTGCTTGTGAGGCACGCGTATATACACGCTCCTGAAGTAGGGGCCTGTGTAAATTGATATTGTGCCGACTACTTCACCAGAGTCTGCCGGTCCTTAATATTAAGTATGACCCTTTTAGTACGATGATACGAACCTTGAAGCACGGCGATACGACCCTTCATCGTTATGACCTTGTTAAACACAGCTCGGTCTCGGGTGTGCCACTATTGGCACAGATTGGGTGTGTCTGCTCAGGTGTATGCCATTACTGCCACATGGCGGCCCGTGTATAGTGTAGTGGGCTCTATTTGACGGATGTGTGTATGTGTTGTGTAAAATGTGATGAATTCCAACGTCGTACTTAAGGATCGTACTGTCGTGTTGATAGGGTCATAAGAATGAGAAGAAACCGGTAGTGTTGGCGGACTATAACAGTGTCACAGTGCAGCATGCTCTCCTCTCTGCAGTTATGATTGTGAACAACCAGCTATACCTAACTATGCTGTTGTAGTTCAAACAACTAAACAGTACAGTCTCACAGTCTTTTGTGACAGCGAACAATCACTTTCACACGCTCCGCTAAGGTAGGTGGTAGTCATGGTCCAGTAACTTGCAGTTAAAGATTTACTCTTCCAGTTGTTGGTGTGGCGGCAGTGAGCACTCGCTAACCTGTAGTCTTCACTGGCAGCGAAATTATCATAGTCCTGTCGTCTTTTGTTGGTGTTACCGGACTCTGCCTGTTAGTGGTTACAGCGCGAGCAGGAAGTCACTTTCGCCAAGACTGTATTATCGTTAACGCACAGGAAGAAGCATAGCCTTGTCAAGAACCTTCTCGCTCAAACGAAGTACATCATTACCCTGCTTCTGAGTGGAGCGCAGCCTCCAAGATAAGGGAAGCCCATAAGAGGATTCTGGGTTGTTTGAATGATAATGACTAGTAATACTCCCTTATGAGAGTGAATAATAATTTTCCTACAATCTACTGTTTCCTACACTTTTTTTTTTTTTTTATCGTAGCAGTGACTCCTGTAAGAGTGAGCGATCACAGCAACAGGATCTGCTGTGGCAGTGAACACACACGGTTTTACAAGTCACTGTGGTTAAGAAAGATGACTATGTTGGTCGGTATTTTGTTTCTCTGAACCAGAAAGTTTGACCCCCTGAGGACGGCTGAACGACCGTCGAAGACGACGGTTCGATCCTTGGTCATGATGACTTGGTTTCGCCATTTTATTTAAGGGCCACGTCGTCGGGCCCAAGGGTCGTACTTTGCGTTCAAGGGTCGTACCTTTGTGCTCAAGGGTCGTATCGTCGTGTTTCAGGTTAAGTACATAGTTTATTATTTAGTTGCAAAATAAGCTACGCTTTATGATAGTGACTATACCGTGTTGGTAAGGGGAAGGCCGAGTCATGCTACCTACTAGTCCACAGATTATGCAATTTCAAATACACAACAGGAACTTCAAGGGAAAGTGACCGGGTGACATTCTCTAACCTTCGTAACTCATACTTAGAGCGAATGGGAAACTGTTTTTAGAGAAGTCTTTACATAGCAAAATACTGGGTCGTTTCATAGCCTGAGTTTTGGTGACCGACATTGTAGACTACCAAAAAGACCATCCTTTCATGAGTGGTGGAATTCCATCTATGTTTACTGCGAGAAATGGCTCCGTTATTGTGATTTCATCTTCCAAAACTTGAACCGATGTCGTACCAAGCTTTACTCTTAACACGTACTCACTGTCTTTTGTGAAGATGATTGTTGTAGTCTTGTTGGAATAACGAACATATATTTTGTCTCGAAAATTGAATTACATAATAACTTTTCAAATCTCAAACCAGAGTCTAATATGAAGAAGAATGCGATCATTAGTTAATGACATTAAATGTAAATAAGCACAGATCATTATTATCAAAGTTTGTGTAAATTAATAGTACCTTGTATATTTCGTTATAAAACTGTCTTTCTACGGTTGCTATAAAGATACTGCGCAGTGTTTTTGTACATTGAATCTGCCTATTGAGATTATTCTGAAACCCGTGTGAAAAAATTTCAATAACTGAAACCAGTATTATTAAAAACGAAAGGGGAGCAGTGTAAGTCTTCCAACAACTGGCCATTATCAATGTATGGAGGAAAGTTCACCCTCCTGTTTGCTTGATTTCAGTATCTTGCAAGTACTGAAGGTGTCTGGGGAAAACACGGTAGTGCAAATATTTGTGAAAGAAACGGATATCTATTTATACTTTTGACTTCGTTAAGATTTTCAAATCTTAATTTTTGGAATATGAATTTTTCCAAACCTTTTAGATACCTTTGAGAACAATTGATATTTACTGTTTATGTCTATATACTGTTAAAAATCTTATTAGTTTTTGCTCAATGCTTTCATGTTTAAGGAAATTTCTAAATGTAAGCTTAAATGCTTACCCTTTTACCGAACTACGCCAGATGAATTAAGATTTTTTTTCTCTTTACCATTTGAGTTAACAGCAGTAGTGATTACTGACAATTTCTATGGTTGGAAAAGATTGAGGATTTAAGTTTAGAGAAACATCACTTTTCCTATGCAATCAAAACTTTGTATTCCAGGTACTTGAGTCGGTGCATCTAAGACATTTGCGGTAGAACCTTTTAAGTGCTTAGTCTGTTCCTGTTATCAGATAGACTAAGAAAAGCATGTAAAACGTATGAACTAGTTAGCGGGGATGGTATGGAAGAGTGTCGAGCTCCAGTCTCGGCTGCTACGTGACACTTGGTGTTGTGACAGCCTAGCCTTATCTTCTCCGAGGCTTGACCTATTTTTTCTCCCTCGCCGGTGTGATACGAAGAACAATGCTGAATGATGATATAGGTCATTAGAGGAGACAAAACTGGTAACAAATATTTAATATTTTTTCTCATTTATACTTGATAGCCGTTTCTCGCGTCAGCGAGGTAGCGCCAGGAAATAGACGTAATAAACATTTAAATTGGTTCACCACCTTATTTCGGTGCATCACGGACCTGAAGCATCATAATTCCGAGACATCATTACTAAATAAAAATTATAATAGTGCTAAAAGCCTGGGTTTGCGAAACATAGGTTAGATTACGGGAGGTTAGGTTAGGATTTGGATAAATGATACTTTGGAATTATAATGCCTTGGGATATCATGTTTTATCCCGATTTGAATATTACTCCAGTTGCAATGAGTACCGCCTGAGAAAGTATGAAATGTTGCAATATTTATTAGAACGTATTGCTTCATCGATAGTCCAGGAAAAAAGTACGTTTCATAAATGCGCTAAGTTATATTCCGTCAGAGAAAAAAGAAAAAATGTAATAATTTGCTTCCAGCAGCAAGACATGGAAAGTGGGCATTATTTTGAAAGTCTATTCTACTTTCCTAATGTTTCGTATCTGCTTATGTGAGGCAGAGGAACTACATTATCAGAGGAAGCTACAATTGTATGGAGGTGTCTATTGTTTATGACCATTTTGACGTAGCGGCCCCTCCATTGTAAGAGGAGCACACATGACGTGTGACTATATTTAGCCGCGGTAAGTTGGTTTTTTATATAACGGATCTTTTGCATATCTTCATATTGTATGCAGTAAGATGGTTCTCTTTCCAGTGTCACTTATACCACAGCCAGTGAGGGCATACCGTAGTGTTGCAAGGAAGGTCACGACAGTCCTTCGTCCATCTAGCTGTTTCCATGGTTAGAACAATTTCTCCAGGAATAGTATGATTCACTATTGTTTATGGTGAAGTCCACTTGTTTCATAGGAGCTTGAGTGACTTCTTGACTCACGGGTATAAATTTTTTCTCTCCTAAGGTATCATTTCATGTTAACACTGAACTAATGTATTGAATTTCACATTCAGATTGTGGGAAAGTGGTGAATTTTTTTGCTGTTGTCTTTTTTGAAGGGCTACGAGGTAGGAGAGAGAGAGAGAGAGAGAGAGAGAGAGAGAGAGAGAGAGAGAGAGAGAGAGAGAGAGAGAGAGAGAGAGAGAGAGAGTTTGAATTGTTTAGAAAGCTCGGGACGTTAGAGGTCTCCTTTGGAGAGGCTACATATGGTGTAGTTGTTCCATTATATTGAAAGATTAAAAGAGGACATGATCTAATGACATAAGAATGGCCAAAGACGGGCAAAAAGATTAGCAGAAAAGCTTCATAGAAAGAACTGACAGTTACCTGAGTATGACAGCAGAAGCTTGAGAGGGTTATTGAAACAGAGAATGGTATATGTAAGAGATTAAGCACCAGATACATTAATCAAGAAGACATTGAGATTATTAAATGAAACAATAATGAGGTTTTTGAGGGAGCCTGGCATGTCTTGATATCCTCATGGTGTATGTTGGAGCGCTAGGGAGGTGTTGTTAAGCAACTCGCTGGGAGAGGGGTCGGTACCAAGAGTTGAAGAGAGTTGAGTAAAGGATATGTAAGCTGGTAGAGGACTGAGGATGGGGTTTTGCTTCGGGATATTTGTGCTGTTATACTAAATGACGTCAGTCATTCGGTGTTTTTATTTGTAAGTATAATGATGAACTACATATGTTGACATTCCTTTATTTCTTTACTAACACAAGTTAGGTGATGGTAAGTGGCACAGCCAAGTCGCTGATGGAGTGGTACAGCCTAGTTGCTGATGGTGAGTGGCGTAGCCAAGTTCGTGTTGGTGAGTGGCATAGCCTAGTTAAATCATCAAGGGAAGACATGGGAACTTACTTGTAAGTTTGATATTAAGCTTGATATCAGCAATGCCTGTTGTTTGTATAAGTCCTTGCGTATATGCCAGAATTATTATATGCGTGTCAATTCATGCATAATGACCTTCATCTTTGTAGGTGGTTCGCTTTCATTTGAGATATAGGACAAGATAACCATTTATGAGGCAGTATAATCGTTATAGTGAGATGTTTTTGTTGACTGGGGTTTGCGTTTGGTATACACAACTCAACCCATCTGTTCATCACCGGCGTACAAACAGTAGACAGTAGGATTCAGAAAACATCTGAAGAAGGTTTTGTGTATGATCTGTCCCGAAATATTCACAAGGTTTCTGTTCTTAGCTGCATGGAACTTGAACCCTTACACACGACGGCACAAACACTGAGTACGGAGTACGGAGGTGCGATTCTTGAATGACGGACGGTACGACTCTTGAACACGACGGTAGATTGTAAGGTGCGATGGTTCGATCCTTGAGCACAACTGCACGAACTTTGAACAAAACAGTATGTTCTTTGAGAACGACGGTACGACCCTTGAGCACATTGATGATCCTTCAGGACGACAATACAACCCTTCGAGAACGACCTGTACGACCTTTGAACACGACTGTATGATCGTTGAGTACGAGGGTGCGGCCAGACCGTTATACCCAAGGGTCGCAGCTTTACGTCGACTGGGGTCAACTATGATAGTGGAGTCTGTGGCTCCTGGACCAACACGTAAACCAGACACATACAACGATAATCCTATCTCAACTGTGATGATTAGATATCAGAACAATCTCGGGTTACATATTTCTGTTCGTGTACGGTGGAAATGTTGATACCGAAAAAAAAGATGGGTATGTAACTGATGTTGATGATAATGAATTTTTGATCACGTAGGGTCTAAGATCGGCAGTACTTTTGCTAGGCTGGGCGTGGAAGCATTTTGATCCTTTTTTTTTTTCTTTTTTAATATTCGCTAAAATTTACCCTGACGGTTGCTTAAGACGGTTATTCTCTTCTAGAGAAACGCTGCTGTGAGCAAGCGCACTCGAACGAGGCTGGTGTTAGGATGGTGGTGCTGGATACACGAAATTACATCAGTTTTTGATTGAGTTTCTGTTAGGTCGTCATTCTTTTTTGTACGTCTCATTATTGTCAAAAGAGTTTCAGAACATTGAACTGCCACGTTGACCCATGGTGAGTGAATCTATGATAAAATGGAAATTCCATGATCATAGATTATGTCCTATTCCACTTTCCAGACAGTATTAGATAGAAGAATATATCGTAGGGTTTGACGAGGTTAGTCTGTGAGGTGGAAATAATCCACACCTGACAGCTGGTCGGTCGTACGGGTGTGTTTATCTCCGAGATTATCCTTACGACACTGAACATACATCCTGTTTTTTCCGAGTTTGTTAACATTGCAGGAAAGTGGAGCAGAGCAGAATTTTCATTAATATTCAAATCAATGTAGTCTTGCTGGCGCTGGTGGGGTGTGAGAGTTGATCAACATCTGACGTGAAATGAGTTTTGACGCTCATTAACACTAACTTGTCAAATGTTTTCCCCCAGATGTTGCCAGAGCACAGGAGGAGGAGGAAGTTATCTGAATGCCCTTATCTCTTATCACCATAACGTGTATCTTGTGGTTGAGGTAAGTGATGGTGGAGAGGTGGAGCGGCTATTTCTAGTTTCTATTAGCAGTGTAGACGTCCTCCTCTCCCGCCCGCACCTCCCCACCACACGATAACAAGACACAGATAAGGTAGATTAGGGACCAGGACATACGCGCTCAAGTCCTCAGAGTGTTAGGTTATGATAAACACAATAAATAAATGGTTTGATTACCACACAGTCGAAAGGATCGTGAATATAAAGTATACAGAATGTATTATATACTCAGATTATTATATCACGTCAGAAAGCGACCTGACGCGATGGCAAGCTACAGCTGTGACCTGTGTACATCACCCAGAACAACACTTGTTGTTGTTGTTACTCGTGTTTCCCTCCCTCTCAGTCCATCCACAAACACAAATAAAGTCTACGGACCCAATGTTAGCCTAGCATTTGACTTGCTGATTGGAGTTAAGCTGTCAGTTGAAACTGTGCCGAGCGTGGAAGGTAATGTGGACTTGGTGTTTGTACTACGCATCCACTGGCGAGGCTGACCTCGAGCTGGTTGTTTTAATTCCTGTAAAATTATTCTTCCTGAGGTTTACTGCTAAGCCCCACTGGTGATACGTCTTGGAAAAAAAAGGAATGTTAAAAGGTCTTTACGAGTAGCGTGATATATTGCATGACTGAGAACATTTGCGTATAGTAATTGTTGAGTAGTTCTCTAGCGTGGATTGTGTTGAAATAATGACATTGACAACAATAATTTGAATGGAGGCGCTTACGTTTAGTTATAATGGTAGCCTGCAAACGGTAGGTTGTGAGGTAACTAAAATGCAGGTAGCTATACTTAATGGTTACTACTGTTTGTAACCCGTCTTTCAACTTTTCCCTTATCATGACAGCATCACTTCTCTCCGTTTCGCTTCCTTCCTGCCTGGCCTTCAGTCCTTCACCCGTCGTGGAAACGTAGTTTCCATTAACCTCTTGTGCCCCGTGACGTAACCCCAGGAATGGAGTTTAACTCCTTCAGCACGACAGTTAACTCTTTTGAGTATGATGACGTAACCATTGACTACGATGGCTTCAGTTAGATGGCTAAGGAATTCTTGTAGGGGCTGTCATTGTACTGAAAGGTTTAGTTATCGTACTCAAAGGCTTAAATCGTCGTACTCAAGCCATGGCATAAATGGATTTAAATCGTCGTACACGATAGGTTAAGTCATCATACTCAAGATAAGTGGTCGTCGTACTCGCGTCAGTATTATGGTCCTCACCATCTCTCATTTCACTTCCATATTCTCTTCCTTGTGTCACCCTTTTGTGATTTATACTTGCACTGTTTACCTTTTGTTCAGGTAGAGAAAAGAACTATCATAATTCATTTATCTCATGTTATCTCTGCATGAAGGCGGTACAGTTATGAATGTTTCCTTAATTCCAAGGCTAGTTGATGGTTAGGTTGATCGTACGACCCTTGGGTATGACAGCGTGGGCTTCAAAGTGTCATGTAGTGGCGCTCAGAGGTCGCACCATCGTGCTGGATTGGTGACGCGCTGATGACACGGAGGACGTTTACACCATTACGCGTCCAGGAGTGGGGCAGGCAGGGGGAGCTGCAGAATATATATGAACGAAGTCAACAACAGATCAGACCTTTCGTGACGCGCGCGTGTTAACACACCTCTGATACTTGGCATTGTTTGTGTGTTGTTGTTGAACCTCCTCTGGTGTGTTGATTAACCAGTGATCATCCCAGAGTATAGAACAAAGTAATTTCACGGAGACCTAGTTTGCCTGAACGTGCTTAAGACCTTACCTCGGCATGACTTAGGTCAGGCCAGGATCAGGGACGAGAGGTGGTCATGATATATGTGAAAAAAAAAAGATCACGTTATATCATTATGGTTGTGGTCATCGCGCTGAGGAAGCTGGTAATCCCTTGTTTGCTCGTGGTGTGTTGTTGTTGTTGTCGAGATCATCCCCTCTTTATCTGGTTCGTGACTTGGGGAGAGAATTAGGTCGGCTCTCCTCCTGCACTGATTGTGGCGCTGGTGACACCAGCTGTGAGGTGGTGAAGGTGACAGCGGCTGGTGACACCAGCTGTGAGGTGGTGAAGGTGACAGCGGCTGGTGGCACCAGCTGTGAGGTGGTGAAGGTGACAGCGGCTGGTGGCACCAGCTGTGAGGTGGTGAAGGTGACAGCGGCTGGTGACACCAGCTGTGAGGTGGTGAAGATGACAGCGGCTGGTGACACCAGCTGTGAGGTGGTGAAGGTGACAGCGGCTGGTGACACCAGCTGTGAGGTGGTGAAGGTGACAGCGGCTGGTGGCACCAGCTGTGAGGTGGTGAAGGTGACAGCGGCTGGTGGCACCAGCTGTGAGGTGGTGAAGGTGACAGCGGCTGGTGACACCAGCTGTGAGGTGGTGAAGGTGACAGCGGCTGGTGACACCAGCTGTGAGGTGGTGAAGGTGACAGCGGCTGGTGACACCAGCTGTGAGGTGGTGAAGGTGACAGCGGCTGGTGACACCAGCTGTGAGGTGGTGAAGGTGACAGCGGCTGGTGGCACCAGCTGTGAGGTGGTGAAGGTGACAGCGGCTGGTGGCACCAGCTGTGAGGTGGTGAAGGTGACAGCGGCTGGTGACACCAGCTGTGAGGTGGTGAAGGTGACAGCGGCTGGTGACACCAGCTGTGAGGTGGTGAAGGTGACAGCGGCTGGTGACACCAGCTGTGAGGTGGTGAAGGTGACAGCGGCTGGTGACACCAGCTGTGAGGTGGTGAAGGTGACAGCGGCTGGTGACACCAGCTGTGAGGTGGTGAAGGTGACAGCGGCTGGTGACACCAGCTGTGAGGTGGTGAAGGTGACAGCGGCTGGTGACACCAGCTGTGAGGTGGTGAAGGTGACAGCGGCTGGTGACACCAGCTGTGAGGTGGTGAAGGTGACAGCGGCTGGTCACCAAGCGGGAGTTATGCTCACAGTTTTAATCGTTGTAAATGTGGACAAAGAAACTTTCAGGACGGTAGTACAACCTTTAAGCACGATGGTACAAACCTTGAGAACAATGGTACAAAACCATTGAGCAAGATGGTACATCCCTTGAGCAACGATAGTACAACCTTTGAACACGATGTTACAACCTTGGAGCACGATGGTACAACTCTTGAGAACAATCGTACAGCCCTTGAGCAAGATGGTACTACCCATGAGCAACGATAGTACAACCTTTGAACACGACGGTACAACCCCTGAGCACCACTGTACAACCCTGTTGTGCTCATATATCGTATATTGGTGTTCCAGAGATCACATACTTGGAAGTAACTGAAATATATTATTATTCATATGTTGTAATTATACAGATGACGTCAGCCAATATCTAAGATATCCCGTGTTTACCAATGAGTCAGACCTGACTGGGGCGCGTGTTGCCCACGTGATTCATCATGTGTTGGTCAAGGTTCTAAGTTTTTTTTCTTTTTCTTACCACCGTACTGATGGGAAACCAGATCTGTGGAGCTGCTGGTGGTGGTGGTGGTGGTGGTGGTTGTTGGTTGTTATTGACGTCACAGGGTAGGTCATGTCGGCTGAGTTATACAGTGGTGGTAATTGGTGATACGTCACACTCAGGTTGTGCGGGTGACCCTTTCTGATTTTCTTCATATCGTTGTGGTGTGACCATCGTGATGATGAGAGGTAAAATACAGGATAAAAGAAAAAAAAAATGTTGAAGAATTTAATTTGATATCAGGTGTTTGTAGACTTAACAGTTGAAGGTGGGAGGGTTGTGAGGAAGAGGGAAAGACACAAGAGGAAAATAGAAGTACCACAGGGACGCTGTCCCAGGAAGGTGGGATGAGGCAGTATAACGGTCTATTCTCGTGTTGTTGGTCATGACAAAAACTACGTGAAGCAAACGCCCGTCGCGCTCCTTCAGCGGCTTGGACACACGCAGACGACGAAGATGTATGGGAGGGAGAGGGGACGACATTACAGCAGATGATGAGTGATCGTTGACGAGAGGTGATGGTGGAAGACTTGTGACTCTGACTGAGGAAGAGATGGAAGAAGAGCCACCATAGGACTGCATGCATGACGCCTTACTGCGGATACGCAAGATTGTGGAGGTGTTGGAAAGCAACTGTTTGAGGACATTACGTGGAGTGAGGAGGATTGGTCGAGTAATGACTAGGTTAGAGAAGGTGTTTTGGTCGGATGTGTTTCAGAGATTTGGAAAGGATGTGCGGAAATGGGTTGGATATATGGAGAATATGAGTGAGAAGTTCACTAAGGGATACATGTGTAGGATGTGACGAGAAGAAGGAAGAGAAAGAGACAGAGAACGAGATGGAATGATAGAGTGAGAGATGCAGTGAACTATACAGGGCCGAAATATGCGGGAGGGTACAAGGCTTGCATGGAACAGAACAAATTGGAATGATGTGGTATACAAGGGGCGACGTGCTGTCACTGGGATGAATCAAGGTATTGAAAGCGGTCAAGGGAAACCACGGGATGATTTGTAGGGCTTGGTTATGGATAAGGGGCTATGTTTTGGTTGTATGTAAGCATGACAGCCAGAGAGTGGATGTGAATTAATGAGACCATTCTTCGTTAGTTCCTGGCGCCACCTTCATGAAGCGAACGGGTGGCGAGGCTTCTCGCCGTGACCGTCTGGCGGCGGGAGGCACAGAAGAGACTCACTGGTCGGCTGGCTGGAGTCTTGTACCGTCATCGGGTGGCTCAGCGGTTCTGGTGGGATGAGCCCCTGAGTAACCCGAGTCCTGTGGTGGAGACTGTGGTGTGTACATTAAACCACAATGTCTTATTATGTAGCGAGCAACTCCCTGGCAACTGTGTCGCATGGTTTAACTGCCCTGCAGCCTGACAACCAACACTTGGACATTCCACTCTGGCTCTCACGACTATGTGTCGTATTTGTGCTATTGTGTTGATCGCTGGTCTGTGTCCTTGCTGGTCTCTGTCCCTGCTGGTCTCTGGTCTCCTCCTTCTTGGTAATTTGAGTATCAGACTGACCTAGTGATGATAAGGCGTATCAACCTTTTGACCAACTAGCATGGTTGTCAGTCTTGTACCTGAAGGAGAAACCTTGTGTAGGATGGCGCCGTTGTTGACCTGACTGACCCCTATAGGGTTAAGGTCAAAGGCCAGGTCATCGTACCCTAGTACCGTTGTGATCAAGGTGGTCAGTATATTGCATCCTGCCCGGCGCTTTACAATCATAACCTCTTGTAGTAAACACAGGGGCAGAGGTACAGACTGTGGTATTGTGGCAGCCAGGAGTGGACTGGTGTGCAGATGTACGTGGCAGCCAGACTGTCATCCTACAGTTAGTACAGCATGGTGTAAGTTCTGTGGTGTGCCAAATAAACAAACACTACAACACTACTTAATGCAGTGTCGCTTTATCACAGACCCGAGGCCACAATGAACACAGTGGCTTCTTACTACACGAACACCCAGGCTTTTCTGGTCAGATCCCTGGATCTCGTCTGTGTGAGCAGTTGTAACCACGTCACCTATATCTTTACCAACTGTATTCTCGCAGACTTTGTTGTGTCGGTAATGCCACAGCATGTGGGCTGTGAGCAAAGTGACATAGGCTGTTGAAATTCCAAATCAGTTCACATAACGTGATGCTTTTTATGAAGAAGCAGTACAGCTGATGGTTTTCTTGCCACTTTATGATAGTACGAGCGTACTGAAAAAAAATTAACATTGCTGGCAGGCAAGCATGTTGGCAAGCTGACCAGGTTGGTAAGCCTTCTGACAAGCTAACATAGCTGGCCTGACACGCTAAAAATTTATACAGCTTCTAAAAGTTACCATAATTGTTAGCTCTCTTGGCCAGGGAACGTGAGTGACGTCCTATATAAATAACGTTTATAAATGTATATGTAAACATTATTATAGATGAATCACTAGACGATGATATATCAAAAAAAAAAAAAAAAACTGTTGGAGTGGTGAAGAAATACAACTGGCGTGGAGGGAGACGGTACGAGTTCTCCTGTATAGATCAGTCCTGTAGATTGTGTCAGGAGTCAGACATCTCAATGTCCTTTGAGGCTTCATTGTCTTGTGCTCCTCTCCGTTGTCGTCATGGCTCCGTCCGTAGTCTGTAGCCGCATAGAAACACAGACAAGAGCCGACGTATTCTTAACCTCCAGGAACACGATGGTACAACCGTTGAACACGATGGTACAACCTTTGATCACGATGGTACAACCTTGAACACGATGGTGCAACCTTTGAACACGATGGTACAACCTTTGATCACGATGGTACAACCTTTGATCACGATGGTACAACCTTTGATCACGATGGTACAACCCTTGAGCACAGTGGCGCAACCCTTGAGCACTGGTACAACGCTTGA
>NC_092241.1:9282068-9342068 GCF_036320965.1 Panulirus ornatus | reverse complement strand
AATATCATACAAACGTATCGGATGAAGATGTCTTGTTTCACGGAACAGTAATTCCTCTTGCACTGCAGCTGCGGTTTAGATTGACTAAATTTTGTGATTTTCGAAATTTTGGGACATTTTATAGGCTATAATAAGCTTTTGCTTATCAACATATGAACGTTTTCTTATTTTTAGTTGCGGTGTATTGTATTTTCCTTAACTGTTTCTCGTACTTGTATATTATCATAGATAAGATGCTGAGAACTCAGCCGGTCTGGGAAATCAAAGTTAACCTCTCTTTATTAAATGTCTACATTCAAACAGTAAGTTTTAGGCTCTGAAACAATATTGTTTAACATATTTCAATAAGTTGGTATGTATAATATGCAGTTCGGTTCAAGGAAGGTGGAGCCAGGGTTCTTACTGGGGAAGGGAAACAGTGAAGCAAGCGGTGTAGTATATTGCCGGGGGTACAGTGGTGCAACACAAGCCTGGGGAGGTACCAGTGAGGGAGATGTGAGTGAGTCACCTATCAGGCCAGCCACCCAAGCCAGCCACCTCCTGGCCTGACTCGCCCACCGCAGCACCACCGCTTGCCTTGCCCGGCTCACTCTGATAGTACTGATAACACCAGTAACGCTCGTGATAAAGACTTTGATAGCACTAGTTATAGTGTTATTTTATTATTTCGGTCTTTATGTGCGTAGGTCGATAAGAATGACGTTAGCAGCAAGAAAGTTGATGACTGTATTTGCATGAAGGGTTCAGGTCAAAGACCACGTCATCATGCACAGAGGTCATACTCTCCCGTCGTTCTCAAGGGTCATTCCTTCATGATCAGGGGTCGTCCCCAAACGAAAGCCCTCGAGACAATGCCCTCGGTGGGTCACACTCGGGGAACAAGAACCTGGTCCACACCATGTATGTGCCCGAGGCTTATGGGCAGCAGCTCAGGCACATGGACTGGCTGGCGTCTAGTATACTGGCCAGCCGCTAGTGATTCATATGAGCTGTTATGAATCATTCGGTACCAATGAGGGATGACGACACAGCGGTTGTAGTGTACATAGTTACTGTGTGTGTGTGTGTGTGTGTGTGTGCTTGGCGAGGTCGCTTCAATTCTCGTAACCTCTTCAAATCGTGTGACTGTGGCAAACATGAGAGATTGTCTCATAGATGAGGTTAAAGATTATGGACGTGAGGGCCTTGATATGAGTGTCCTATCTTCATATTGACGATATAGTGGTATTCTTGTCAATAAACAAGGTTGTGGCTCATGGTGGAGGCTCTGAGGAAGTTTCTTCGGTCAGCCTTGTAGTTATATTATTCAACTTATTTGTACGTGCAAACATTGTCCATCTCCTCATAACCATGTAACTAACGTAATTATCGTTTTTCTGCTGGAGACATATTTATCAAATACATTTTACATCTAGAAAATACACGACCATAGTTATTGCTATACAACACATACCAAAGTCGTGGAATTAAGCTTGTTACATGCCACACGTGAATTGTTTCGTTCCCTGTAAAGGTCACAGCGCTGTGTTGTACAATTAAGTCTTAGATTAAGAGGCAAAGAAAGATTGAAGCCTGTCCACCACAAGCGCCCTCTGTACCTGAGGGAGGAGAAGCTTCCTCAGTGATGATGCCTGACGGGATCAGTCAACGTACAATATTTTCTCTCCGGCTGTACGATGTCTCCGCTGACGGTTCGCACATATTAATCCTGGTATGAAAAATTAATGATTATATCATACATTTGCCTGATTCTCTTATCACCACTAAAGACATGATGCCGTTATCTTGTGCTACAGATGTTTCACGTGTTAAGTATCATTTGATCAGCAGTTGTTTGAACTGCTGGAGCTGAGTGTGGCGTCTAGAATGAGACGCAAGTGATACGATAATTTCTATTCAGAGAGTTATACGATATACCAGGCTTGGCTCCTGTTGACTCAGTCTTCCGGAGACTTGCTGGAAGTTGAAGAAGAGGGTGACTATAGCAACATGTTATTAAAAGAAACTAATGCCATAGGAAATTATATGATAAGGAAATTATCTTTTAGTGGGACAGATGTTAAATATGATCTTCCACGAAGGTACTACTGTCAGTAGTCTTCCGTGATGACCAACAGGCGCGTCCCTCCCCCACGCTGCTTGTGCCAACCAGTGGCAGGATAATTCATAACATTTCCAGCTCGCACCGTGTTCCCATCCTTACAGTTAAGGTAACAGCTGCCTCACTGATGCTCCGTCTGTAACACCAGACGCTTACGTTGTCTAAGAATCGTCACGTCCAGCGCGTTACAAAGCACTGCATTGTTTCCTGACGAAGCTGTGACCGTCGGTGTAAGTTAGGGGGTCAAGTGTCACTCCTCAGTGTACAGGGAAGCTGTGCTACAAGTGTAGTTTGATCAAGACGTGTGTCTCACTGGTATGCCTTACAA
Organism: Panulirus ornatus; assembly: GCF_036320965.1. Lineage (NCBI taxonomy): Eukaryota > Metazoa > Arthropoda > Malacostraca > Decapoda > Palinuridae > Panulirus > Panulirus ornatus. The sequence goes on along the minus strand of NC_092241.1, from coordinate 9,339,639 downwards.
CACCTGGTGTAAGGAGGTATGGCCGCCATCATAAACATGATATAATTATTGTGGTCATAATTACCCCAGGATCAATTTGTGTGAAAGATTCCCAGTGTAACTGAAGACGTTTCTAATGGCTCCTGCAGGTCGAGGCTGCGCTACTACCAGCAGCAGGGAAATGTGGACTCTCTAGTAGGGAGTTCTTTGACGCGCCCGTACTCCCAGTGATACAGCCTCACCAAAGGGTGACATTATCACTCTCTGGGGCGTGACCTCCTGCAGGGTGAAGCTGCCGTATGAGGAAACTCGCTGGAAATATAATCACTGAAGCTCTGAGGTTTCGCCTGTATTTCGAGCCATTTTCAAGGATGTCTTTCGCCATTTCTATGAAAGAGGCCATTTCCATCCTTGAAACTGGGTTGAAATACAGGCGAAAGCTTGGAGTTTCTATGTTCATTTTTCCTTCGAGTTTACTCATACGTCTGTTCTTAAAACATATTCGCCATTACCCGCGTTAGCGAGGTAGCGTCAGCATGTATGTTGGGCCAGAGAGGCCAGTAGGGTACTAAACTCGTCAGCTGGCCCAGCAAGGAGGGAGTGTCGTGGATATGTTTAGTTAACGACCATTTATGAGAAGCAGCCAGTCTCGTACCCTGGGTAGTCCAAGGCCGGAAGACACACACACACACACACACACACACACACACACACACACACACACACACACACACACACCTCGCGAGAGCACTATCCCAAGTGAACTGTGTGGCTCCATCGTATGTAGCTCAGTGTAGGTGGTTCATTGTAGGTAGCTCAATGTTGGTGGTTCAGTGTAGGTAGCTCAGTGTTGGTGGTTCAGTGTAGGTAGTACTCTATAGCTAGCTAGTGCAGTGTAGTTACTTCAGTATCGCTGGTTCACTTTAACTAGTTCATTGTAAGCAGCTTAGTGTAGCTGGTTGATTGTAGCTAGTTCAATGTAACTAGTGTGGTACAGCTAGTACATGGTACCTAGTTCATGCTACTCCTTCATTGTGGCTAGTTAAGTGCAGCTAGTGAAGTGTACCTAATTCAGTGAAGCTTGTGAGACTATATCATACTGCTTGTTCAGTGTACCTTGTGTGGTGTGACAAATTCAGTGTAGACAATGTAGTGCAGGTTGTTTAATTTAACTAGTTTACGCAGCTAGTTAAGTGTAGGTATTTTAGTTCAGACACTGCAGTGTAGCTAGGTACTTCATGTCGTAAGTATAAGTTTCTCAAGTGTAGGAATGTTACTACAGCGTCAGTGTCGCAGGTGTAGAGGGAGAGGAGCCCAGTGTATCTGTGTATACTGAGGTGTTGCTCTGCTTCATCCGCCACTACACTGTCAGTAGTGACCTTGTGCTTATTAATAGCTTGGGAGAAGCCTGCCTCTCTGGCTGTACACACTAGCGACGGGTAGGACCCACCACACCTGCTATTTACGTTGGTCTTGGTCGAGATCTCTCGAGAGGAATAAGTTGCTTCCTTTAACAGTACTCCTCTGTTCTCGGATCATTATCCTCGTACAGCAGCATTAATGTATCGGTATTTTTCTTCACGCTTTGATGAAGTCACTCCTGAATTATCTGTTTCACCTCGTTTGAGAAGGAGATGTTAGTCCGGGTTGTCGTCATTGGCGTGGCGTTTGTCTTCATAACATGAGAACACGGAGCGCACCTTACACATACGTGCATCAAGCCAAGATGCCGCCCTCGCTGCCCGAGCCAGCAGCACGCAGCGCCTCCGCTCACTGTGCTGCTGCCAATGACTGCGCCTCACACGGCGGGTATTAAGTCCCCTGTCATGAGTACATCCGGTGACACACACACACACACACACACACACACACACACACACACACACTGATGCAGTGTACAGTCATTTTTTAAGGAACGCGGCAGAGAAATGGTCGAGAATTATGGGTTGGTATCCCTAACGAGCATAATAACCTTCAAGAAACTAGAGAAGATGATAGATAATCAGGAAGCAGTTAGAGGAAGACTTGCTTGACGTAACGTACTTAGATGGGAGACAACGTGAGTTGTGAAGGGCAAGATCGCACGTGACGAACCTAACCAGAAACATTGTAAAAGTAAGGGATGGTTAGATGGAGTACATACTCCTGGATCGTCTCTCATACTGTGCCCCACTGAGGAAGACTGATGCTGATGAAGCTAAACATCCAAACTGGAGGAGAGGAAGGCTCCTCAGGTGGATTAAAGAGCTGCCTAATACGGAGGGAACAGAGACTATGTTTCAAGGCATCTTTCTCCAATTAGGCAAGGGTGACAAGTGGGGTTCCTCCAGGGTCCATTGCTGGGGCCATCACTGTTCTTGGTCTACGTAAGTTATTTGCCAGACGAGACGGATTCATGCCAGAATATGTTTATTAATGATACTGACGAAGGAAGCGTGAAGCCACAGGTAAACAAATGGACCTGTACAATATATATAACGTTGGTTGGAGTAATGACGAGAAATTCAAAACCCTGGAAACTGCGGTCATGAAGATGGTAGATGGCGCCAAGACGCTACACTGTCAGTAAAATATCAGGAAAAATGAATTACAGGAATCACACTGCGAGACGGACTCATGATCACGCCGAGCTGGTCACCAGGGCAGCTACAGAGAAAAAATCTTGAGAAAAACAAACTATTATTTGGCCATTACGAAAACTGCCTTGATGAACTGTGAGGTGCTGGAATATGCCTCAACAGTCTGGCCTCTTCCCTGGAAGAGGAGTCGCACGGAGTTGCTGGAAAGGGTCCAGAGGACTGCAGCAGTGGGAGGAATGATGTACGGAGAGAGGAGGGAAGCCCTGAACGTATCCACACTGGAAAACAATATTTACGAGAAACATGACAACTGTAGGGAGAATTCTGAGAGGCCATAACGACATTTTTCGTAGTTAGAAGATATTGTAGGACAAGAGGAAGCCGCTAGAAGGTAAGCAAGGGAATGATACAGAGGAAGGTGAGGAATCACGTCTCGAGCACCGATGATGTATGGAAGAACCGAAGCGAAGATCGAGTGAACACGACCACCACAGGGAGCTGTGTGGCACTGGAGCAAGAGGCGTGGCCCCACCACTATAAATACTCCCTCCCCGTGTTCTAAGATAGATTGTCACGTACACATGTACACACAAGCAGACACATGTACACAGAGGCAGACACACATGTACACAAGTGGACACGCATGTACACAGAGGCAGACACGTATGTACTCACAGGCAGACACACATGCACACAGAGGCAGAAACGTATGTACACACAGGCGTTGTGACCCACGGGTGTCAACGGAGGCGAGTTTGGGTCACGTACAGGGCAGCCGGGCGGGCGGGCGGCTACTGTGTGTTTGTACATTGACCGACTTGGCGCGGGCGACCCATGCTTGGCGGCCATGACAAGAATGTAGGGTAAGACGGAAGCAGCAGCTAATGAGGGCGCTTCAGGTGTCTGTACACCTTACTCTTCTGAAAGTAGAAGATTGTAGGAAGAGGAAGGGATGGAAGACGGTGCATTGTACAGATCGCAGAGTTGGTAGGAAGGAGGAGGAGGAGGAGGTATCATAACTGCAGACCATCGGCTCACGAGGGCAGGAGACCTGATGATATCTGTAGAACAAGAAAAAGCAAACAACATTACGGCAGACCTATCCTTCTTTAACCCTCCCTGTGAGGCTGGTTGAGAGGTGGCTACGTGGCGTGTGCTGGAATATATGTATAGTATTACCCAGGACATATCTAAAGGCTCCTGCAGCCCAAGCCTGCGCTACGTCCCGTAGTTGGGATATTTAGACTCCCTTGGAGCTAGAGGTTCTTTCATGAGACTGTACTCCTGTGATACAGCCTGTCACCTGCAGCAGGTTATGTTTGTATATAAGTACATATATATATATGTATGTATGTATGTGGTAGATAAGACTAGTAAAGAGACGGGCAACGCGAGAGTAAAAACTCTGCCTTTGATACAGAAATAGTCACCACATGTAAGGGAGATGTGTCACAGCTGCATTTAAGAACATCCATCTGGGGCGTAACGAGCAGTTTATGACGTTGCGAATAGTTTATAGATGTAATCATGATGGGGTCCAACAATCCTATGGTCCGTCGTCCCTGCATCACGGTGCTAAGAATCTCCGTGTCCCCGCCTGACTCTGCTGCCAATGGGAGGGAAGGCTTTGGCAGTAGTAGTCCCAGCCTCTCCCACGACCTTTCCCGCCTCTGATGGACGTCTCTTTTTCTAATCAATATAACAACATTGGTGGTCTCTGTAGTAACCTCTCCACTCTTGAACACCATCTGTCTGCTATCTACTATCTTACTTCTCTCTGGGATTCAGTTGTGTGTGTGTGTGTGTGTGTGTGTGTGTGTGTGTGTGTGTGTGTGTGTGTGTGTGTGTGTGTGTGTGTGTGTGTGGCCAGCTGTTGTGTAGGAATAGCGGTTGATACGAGTCTTTATTGACACATCCTTCAATTCTGCTCCTTCTTCTCTCACTTGATCTACATCTCGTCTGGACACAACCTCCTCAGTAAACTCAGACATGTCCAGGGTATCTCAGTCAGGTGGACGAAATCTGACTAAGTTTAATGCCTCCAAGACCCAGTTTCTGCTGACCATCTCTAGTGAAAACGCTACACAACTTTCCTCTCTCCTTTGACGGTTCTGTAATTCCACCTCTTGACTCAGTGGACATACTTGGTATTACTATAACATTCACTCTTTCTTGGAAACCTCACATTACGAAGATAGTTAAGTCTGTCTCTAAGAAAGTGGGTGTCCTGTTTAGATATCGAAATTCCTTTTCTCCTGAACAGTTGCTCCTTGTATACTAGTGATTAATCCGTCCTTGTATGGAGTACTGCTCTCACATCTGGGGTAGTTCTAGCGCTGCATCACTTTCCTGTCGTTGCCAGTAACTATGACTCGGCATAGTTGAAAAGACGGTGTTTTTCATCCCTCCCAAAGATCGAAGTTACTTTTCCTTGTGTCTTCTTTTTCCCCTTCATTAATCTCTCTATATTTCTCCCGGCCGTGATGTGGACTTTGGGTCGTGACTGGAACCTTCAACATAAGAGAAAAAAATTCACACGTGACGCGTGTGGTGCCGAGCCCCGACATGACTTGGTGGCACGTGGGAACCGTCGACACTATATTTTGTATAACTTGGAGGCTCCAGTCACAGACAGAAGTCCACATCAAGGTCAAGCCTTAACTGTAATATAGAGAAGTTAATGAAAGGGAAAAAGAAGAGACGAGGGTGAGTATTTACGATTTTTTTTTTTTTTTTAGAGGAATTGAAAACCCTGTCTTTTACAATGTGCGGCAGGTAATGATTATTGGGAAAGACATGAGAAGATAGAGCGTTTCATAGCTTCGAGGTGTAGGGAAAGAAGCAGGCATGAAAACGGCCAAACCTTGAAATGCCAACGGTCACACAGTAACCACATAAAGCAGCAGCTTGCCCAGTATCGCGTGGTTTATTTAGTTGTGGGGGGGCACACAACCAGCCAGTTCTCGGGAGGAAAAACCAAAGTAATACCTATAGAAGAGGGAAAGTGAACCAACATTACGGCGTGAGGCAAGTGGGTCAAGTTTTGAGGTTAGCCTGGGGCAGTTTATAAGTCGGACCGTTTTGGACTCAACTCTAAGTAAGGATGCAGAGCTGGAACCACCCCAGATATGAGTGAAGTACCCCAGACAAGGACGAATCAATCAATCCTTTGTATAAACGAAGCAATTGTTCGGAAGAAAAACAGATTTACTCATCAAAACAGGAATTTCACTTTCTTAGAGGCAGACTTAACTATCTTCGTAATGTAGGATTTCCAAGAAAGAGTGAATGTTATAGTAATACCAAGTATGTCCACTGAGTCAAGAGGTGGAATTACAGAACCGTCAAAGGAGAGAGGAAAGTTGTGTAGCGTTTTCACTAGAGATGGTCAGCAGAAACTGGGTCTTGGAGGCATTAAACTCAGTCAGATTTCGTCCACCTGACTGAGATACCCTGGACATGTCTGAGTTTACTGAGGAGGTTGTGTCCAGACGAGATGTAGATCAAGTGAGAGAAGAAGGAGCAGAATTGAAGGATGTGCCAATAAAGACTCGTATCAACCGCTATTCGTACACAACAGCTGGCCACACACACACACACACACACACACACACACACACACCTTGATCGTAAGCTCTTATATGATAAGTTAATTAGTTCTCTTATGACTTCCAGTTCTGTAATATCTACGATGTATTAACTAATTTCAGCCGAGGGCCTGCGTGAATTCAATAAACCGTTTATTTATTAGTTAATTCATGTATTTAAATGTTCATTTATTACTCTCTCTCTCTCTCTCTCTCTCTCTCTCTCTCTCTCTCTCTCTCTCTCTCTCTCTCTCTCTCTCTCTCTCTCTCTCTCTCTCTCTCTAACACACACGTCATCCCTGACCTGTTGTGTATACACACACACTGCTCTCCATACCTGCCTTCCATGACCATGCAACGTCCACATGAGCTGTAACTAAGATGCATTTCCTGCATAAACGAAGATTAATCAAGATTTTTAAGAGTCAAAACTGAACTTGTGCAAGCACTAGGACGCAGATTGCTTGATGATGGTGATTGTGTATCATGTTTGGTTTGGTTTGTCAGGGTAGAGAGGTTGGCAACACTGATGGCTCTGTTTACTGAAGCGATCCAGTTGTGTATAACAAACTTGTGGTTGTTGTTTACTTGTTAGCATGAGTGACTGCCAGTATGAGCTGTCATCATACTGAGTGACTGCCAGTATGAGCTGTCATCATACTGAGTGACTGCCAGTATGAGCTGTCATCATACTGAGTGACTGCCAGTATGAGCTGTTATTATACTGAGTGACTGCCAGTATGAGCTGTTATCATACTGAGTGACTGCCAGTATGAGCTGTTATCATACTGAGTGACTGCCAGTATGAGCTGTTATCATACTGACTGACTGCCAGTATGAACTGTCATCATACTGAGTGACTGCCAGTATGAACTGTCATCATACTGAGTGACTGCCAGTATGAGCTGGTATCATACTGAGTGACTGCCAGTATGAGCAGGTATCATACTGAGTGACTGCCAGTATGAGCTGGTATCATACTGAGTGACTGCCAGTATGAGCTGTCATCATACTCAAGACCTCCTCCTCTGTATCACAAGTCACGGACGACCATGTGAGTCGCGCAGTACGTCCGGCGTTAGACCAACGACCAGCAGGGTGACCAGCCCGCCAGCCCGTCAGCTAGCCAGCCAGCCCGCCCGTCACCCAGCCAGCCAGCCAGCCAGCCCGCCAGCCAGCCCATCAGCCAGCCAGCCAACCAACCAGCCAGCCCGTCAGCCAGCCAGCCAGCCAGCCCGTCAGCCAGCCAGCCAGCCCGTCACCCAGCCAGCCCGCCAGCCCGCCAGCCCGTCAGCCAGCCAGCCAGCCCGCCAGCCAGTCAGCCAGCCCGCCAGCCAGCCTCGTTTACTGTAACGTAACAAGAGTAACATGTTGAGCCACGTGACCCCGTTTATGTGCAGGGTTCATGATGAGAGCACGTTGTCCACGTGACATCTTGGCCGAACACATGACATCGTGGTGATTACGTGATGTCGTTTGTCGCATCTGACATCCACGATGGAACACAATGATCTGCCTGTGTACGTGAGGTTAGGATGGTGTGATGGCTGCCGTCGCCTCATGACACGTTTGTACGTGATGCCACGACGGTGCACGTGACGCCAGGATAGTGTACGTGATGCCACGACGATGCACGTGACGCCAGGACAGTGTACGTGATGCCACGACGGTGCACGTGACGCCAGGACAGTGTACGTGTCATCATGACGGTGCACGTGACGCCAGGACAGTGTACGTGTCATCATGACGGTGTACGTGACGCCAGGACAGTGTACGTGTCATCATGACGGTGTACGTGACGCCAGGACAGTGTACGTGTCATCATGACGGTGTACGTGACGCCAGGACAGTGTACGTGTCATCATGACGGTGTACGTGACGCCAGGACAGTGTACGTGTCATCATGACGGTGTACGTGATAAATTACGTGGTACGGGATGACCCCCGAGGCTTAGCAACAACGCATTGGCTAGTTTCCTTCATGTTGACATGTTTATGTATCTGTGTGTGTCACAATATCAAGTTGTTGTTAGTATTCTTCCGCTTGGTATCCGTATGAAGACAGACGCGGGACTACCAAGATCTTGTGAAGCAGATATTGGCCAGATGTTGACCAGTGTATGCGGTAACACCAGACCTGTGAGGAAATATCTTCTATATATCATTGTCACATGTTGACCAATGGTGTAGTGGGCAGTGAGGATGATCAAAGAAGACCTTTGACATTATTGAGCACACGGAAGCTGTTGTGTGTTTACAACAACTGACCTGCGCCAGGTGATGTTTACAACAACTGACCTGCGCCAGGTGATGTTTACGATAACTGACGTGCGTCAGGTGATGTTTACAACAACAGACCTGCGCCAGGTGATGTTTACAACAACTGACCTACGCCAGGTGATGTAAGCCCTGTGTGACCCACACTGACCTGCGTCAGGTGATGGAAGCCCTGTGTGACCCACACTGACCTGCGTCAGTTGATGTAAGCCCTGTGTGACCCACACTGACCTGCGTCAGGTGATGTAAGCCCTATGTGACCCACACTGACCTGCGTCAGGTGATGTAAGCCCTGTGTGACCCACACTGACCTGCGTCAGGTGATGTGAGCCCTGTGTGACCCACACTGACCTGCGTCAGGTGATGTGAGCCCTGTGTGACCCACACTGACCTGCGTCAGGTGATGTAAGCCCTGTGTGACCCACACTGACCTGCGTCAGGTGATGTAAGCCCTGTGTGACCCACACTGACCTGCGTCAGGTGATGTGAGCCCTGTGTGACCCACAGTGACTCACGATCAGTGGAAGACGGTAATTGTACGAAATCCTGGGGCAGTCCATGTCTGACGCACGTCACGATCAAGATTTTCCTCATAACCTTTAGCGACACCTCAGGGCCATAACCAGAGGAACGATTCTTCCTCAACCATCAAACCCTCGACGAAGAATGTCTGGTTAGGAAACTGGAAGCAGCAGCAGCAGCAAGCATTGCTGACAGACCAGCAAGACAAAATACTGATAAAATCTTTAACAAAACTTGTGAACGTAAGAATAAATTCTCACCGGAGACTGTACCATCCTACTGTAACAGACTATCAAAAAACCAAAGGCCTTACTTGTACACAACTTCAGTAAAGACTATTGTTACTACAGTTACAAATGAGTCCGGTGGCGGGTGGGGGGGTCACAAATAAGTTATTCTAAGCTGAAGACTTTGACGTCTTGAGTCACAGATGGCTGCAGACTTATTAGGTGCTGGTAGATAAGAGCAGCACGAAATGGCTTAAGGTAATCAGCCAACATGAGTTGTAAGAGATAACCTCTGTGTCACTAAATGTCGTGAGAGCTCATGACATCGCTGGCTTCTGTGAGAGACTACGAGAGCTGTGTGTATGTATACCTTGCCTCCTGCCTCAACACAGCCTCATCTCTAGGGCTCTCCAGCATATCTGATATATATATATATATATATATATATATATATATATATATATATATATATATATATATATATATATATATCAACTGACTTATATTTCTCTCTTGTGTCTCCCCTGATGTGATTATTACACGAAAGTGCACTTGGGAATTTATCGTGTTTCATTTTCCCCGTGGACTCATAGGAATATATATATATATATATATATATATATATATATATATATATATATATATATATATATATATATATATATATATATATTTATATATTATATATATATATATATATATATATATATATATATATATATATATATATATATTCTTTCTTTCATACTATTCGCCATTTCCCGCATTAGCGAGGTAGCGTTGAGAACAGAGGACTGGGCCATTGAGGGAATATCCTCACCTGGGCCCCTTCTCTGTTCCCTCTTTTGGAAAATTAAAAAAAAAAGTGAGAGGGGAGGATTTCCAGCCCCCCGCTCCCTCCCCTTTTAGTCGCCTTCTACGACACGCAGGGAATACGTGGGAAGTATTCTTTCTCCCCTATCCCCAGGGATAATATATATATATATATATATATATTCTTTCTTTCATACTATTCGCCATTTCCCGCGTTAGCGAGGTAGCGTTAAGAACAGAGGACTGGGCCTTTGAGGGAATATCCTCATCTGGCCCCCTTCTGTGTTTCTTCTTTGGGAAAAAAAAAAAAAAAGAGGGGAGGATTTCCAGCCCCCCGCTCCCTTCCCTTTTAGTCGCCTTCTACGACACGCAGGGAATACGTAGGAAGTATTCTTTCTCCCCTATCCCCAAGGATAATATATATATTAGCTGCTTCATTTCATCATATATTTGCCCATATATTTCCTATGTGAAGGTTGTCAACAGCCAAACATCGAGGAAGGTTGGTTGGTGGCGGAATGTTTACATCACGTTCCGTGATGGTGGGTAGCGAAGCCTAGGAGGACGCTGTTCGGGGAAATTCCATACCGTGCCAAGGTGACCTTTGTGATCTTCTCGCGCTACGGCTCATGGGGTGAGCATCGGAGGGGGAGGGACGATGAATCAGCCGCTGTTAACGGCATAATTGAAACAGAATGTGGCAGGGATAACGACGAGACACGCTGACACAACCCATGAACGCAGCAGACACACCCCCCGACGCGAGGTGTGAGTTAGGCTTTCCTGCGTTGCGAATGTTACTCGCTGGTATACCCGCAAGCTGTAGCCATCATCCACCCAACCCAGCTCCTGCAACCCAATCTAACACACGTCAAGATCGCTGTCTCTTTAGTCTCTAACCTAACCTAATGTCACTGAAGCCTACTGGATAACACATTGATGTTCCCTCTAGTTTCTGGTGTAACCTAGCATGACCTAACCTACGTGACGCTTTTCCTTTCGTTTTCATAAGTAAATTGACCACTGAGTCTTCTGTTTGCTGCTCTGACAACGGCCTCTGTGAAGTAGGGTTTTTAAAGCAGGATCTGAATGCTTTCCTCCGTTAGTGCTGTTTATGACGGTTAATTCTGTTCTTGTGAGCTTCCCCCAAGGCTATACCAGGCGTACACAGCAGGTGTTGTGTGTGTTGATGCTACGAAGACGGTGAAGTGATGATTGCTGGAAACAGTATAACTCCCATTTCGCTTTACGTATGAGCTTTATTTCGAGTTCAGGATAATTAACCAATTCAGCAATGCTGGTTGACCCTAGAACACGGTGGTACGACCCTGTGGTGTCATAACCTTATGTTAAGATGGCGAGACGACAAAAGACATTTGGTACACTTGTCAACTAAGAGTAGAATAAGCAGAATGAGAAGTAAAATTAGCGGCTGAGCGAGTGAAACTTGAGCATTACGCTAAGCGTGCATTGGACCACAGCGCTTTCAAAGGCCAGCCAGACCAGTGCTGCGAAATAAGAGAAAAAAAAATTAACTTGCTGGTTTACCCGCGGTATTTGAAGACCTTCTCTCAGTGTACCATCTATCACTATTTATTTATCTATTACGTTTGGCACCATTCCCATTTCCGTGAAGTGAATCAGGTACACACAATACCTCCGATCACTCTATGTGAACTTTCTCATCCCACGTCCAGTGGGTCAAGATGAGAGATGGACTACCGTACATTATCAAAGTTCTTATTCTCTTCACGTTGCTCCCAAAACTGAGTTGAGCAGTTGGGCCGGACGCCTCAATATACTCCTCCAGAGAATAGAAAGGAAACCTGGGTTCATATTGTAGTGTGGAAGTCGAAAAGAAGAACATCACAACAGCAAAAACAAGAAAGACGGAGGAGGAGCCTAAATATAGGAACGAGTCAACAAAAACTTGCCCTGCGTATATGCGGGTTGTGTGTGTGTGTGTGTGTGTGTGTGTGTGTGTGTGTGCTCGTGTGAATCTGTACAGAGCTGCCGGCCGGCCGGATCCAGCCAGATGTTACAGGCCAACCCACCCAGCACGTGCTGTTCATGTGACCGCCACCACCCACCCACCACCGCTGCCGACCCAAAGCATTACCATCATCATTACCACCTGCACCACCCACCACTATCGCCTCCCAACCACCACCACCACCACCTGCACCACCCACCACTGTCGCCTCCCTGCCACCATCACCTGCACCACCAGTCTGTTGCATGACCTCCAGCCTGTTGCACCACCTCATACCCTGCCACAGTCTATTGCACCACGACAATCCGTTGAACCGCCACCTCGACCATCATCTATTGCACCACTGCCACACCACCACCACCATCGCTTTGGGAACGTCAGCGGGAGAAAGCCTTCACTTGCCACACCGGCTCCTGGCGGACCACATGACATTCAGTCATGTTTTTTGTCAGTTGTTTTTTATCGTATTTCTTCAGCATCATCCATAACGTGGTGATGGAAGAGACGTGTTTCCTTTTTGTCCTTATTATGATGGTGAAGGATGATGCCAGTAGCCAGGGATGATGATACAATGGAGGAACAGGAGACACTGGTTTATGGTTCGAGATGTGTGGTGTGGGGTTACCGGCGAGCGTCAGTGGTTGGTTTCATGATTTATTTCTGGTCTTTTCAACTTTTCTACCATGAAGGACTTCCTAACAACGTATTTCTGTTAATATTCTTTAAAATTTTTGTGTAATCTCATGTTATGAACCTTTGGTTGTTCTAGCCTAAATCTTTTGAGGAACTGTTCCCTGTTTAAGTTAGCGTTCTGGTGTTAAGGACTTGAAAGCTGTGATCGGGTCACCGCACACTCTTCTCTCTTCCCTAGTGGGCATATCTAAAGTGTGTAGCATTTCCTTAATCCCGCCCCTATCTTTGTAGGTTGCCCTCTTCTGGACCTTCTTGTGTGAGCGCTTTGTGCTTCTTTAAGTCACGTGACCAAGACGTTCTGGCCAAATGTAGGATAAGAACAGCTTGCTAAACACTTCCTTGTCTCTGATCTTGAAAGGTATATCCATATTTGCCAGCAGACACTTGGTGTCCTTAACTGTTCTCATAAAGTGAGACTCTGGCGACAGCATAGCTAGGGATGATGTTGGCTCCCAACTCACATTTCTCACACACATTTCTGCAGCTGATTTCCTCTGTGTGTGTGTGTGTGTGTGTGTGTGTGTGTGTGTTGTGATAGATTATGAGTGATGTTTCTCACAAGGCTTTTGAGTATGAATGTGAGGACATTCGTTCCTACCGGTAATGCGTATATGATGACTCGCTTATAGAGGATTTGGGAGTCATGCCATCTGCCTCGGCTTCGTGAGTTTGAACAAGTGTTCTGTAGCTTGTCCGTGCCTGCTGCCAGATGTTGAGGGTCATTTATATTTTGGAAACCATCTAGATGTTTCAATACTTTATACACGCGTCTCCCGACCTTATTAAGTGTTGTCACTAAGTGGCTGATCCTTTGGATCATAGTCTATTTCTTGGCTCTTATTTGCACCTTCTCCAGCGTATTTATGCCTCCATCAGAGGACGAACTGGTCTCATGAAGCGACAGACAGTCATGAAAAATTCTCAGACCCCAGACGTAAACATTATTCCCCCTGACGTGTCATTCACCTCCCCTGCCACCTGATTAACGTTGTCAGGACAGGGGACAAACATACGGACTTTGATCTCAATCTTCTTTAGCTTTCTTCAGCCCAGCTTCCCCCCAGTCTGTACTCGTCTATCCAGCTCTTCCTCCCTGTTTGTTTGGCTTCATTCGTTTTCCATCTCGTAAATTTCCCTCACATTAGTTCCTTCTGCTCCCATGCGTCTTGATGTTGTCTGCAAGGTGTTTACCGCTGGGCTGGCCACAGTTTGGTGGAAGGGCATTGCCTGTCTCGTGACTCCACTTCGAAGCTTTTCCTTCCTCTTGTGAGGTAAGTCCTTGAGTCACTTTAGCACGTGTCTGCTGGCTCCAACAACCCCAGTATTAATAAGCAGTCTCGAACGTGCTACATCTTGACAGGGATTGTGCAGGACGAGTAATTATCACCCACACTGTCTAGCTCGTGAAAGGCATTTTTCATGTGTTCAAAATATTCTTAACAGTTGTACGAAGTAAGACATTTTGATTATAATCCTGGTTGATGTGTACTGTTTGACTTGCCCCATCATGTGGTCACTGAGTAGCCTTTTCATTATCGTTTGTACAGTGTATGGGTCATGTGCTTGCACACAACCAGTCACACGGAGTTTGTCTGATTACCGGGCTGGTTGTGGAAGATCATGCAAAGGTGTACACAGTCGCTAGGTGACGCCTGGGCCAGGCGACGCAGGCGGGCGCGTCTAACTTTCCCCACCACCACCACCACCACCAACACCACCAACACCACCACCAACACCACCAACACCACCACCAACACCACCAACACCACCATCTTCTCTGAGGTCCAGACTTAGGAGAAAATGAACAGTGTCTCCCAGAAGTTCTTCATATTGTGTTACAGTACCTGGACCTGGGTTCTCACTTTCCGTAATCAATGACCTTTTGAAACTTGCGACCGAGTAGCACCACAGCTCCTGTAGTGACTTTACAAATGATTCATTAATTTTTCCTTAATATTTCAAACCTTTTTTGATGTTGATTTTGCTCCTGTCGTTGGCATTGAAGGCTGTCGTTATGGGTGAGTCTGTGTCGTCTCAAACACAAATTTGACCATAATTACGTGGGTTGATGTAGACGTGTGTGTATATTTGTATCATCCCTGGTGCCTCCTTGTGGAGTTACCTGCTGGTTACTTTTACCACGGTGTCCCTTCTGTCATTCCTTCTTATAATGATATGACGATTCATCCTCCTGGAATTACTTGTAGATTTATATGTTGTCGAGGAACAAAGTTATCCACCATGTCGTTTTACATGGACACGATTCCGTTCCATATATCTTGAAATGACATCTCAGTTTAGTTCTGTTCTCAGATAACATCAATTACAAACTTGGATCATAATGATTTGTTTTCATGTAAAGTGATTTAAATGAAACGTAGATTCAGTATTAAAAACGCAGGATCTGCTATAATGCAGCTAACTGCTGCTAGGATGACACTACTAGTTAATGTCTTTAATGTAGTTCACTTTATGTTCATTCTTGGAATTAATTCGTTAAGATAATTGAGTGTTACATGGACGACAGCAGGTGACATCCCCCAACGTGCTGCAGGAGAGGGGGTGACGCCTGACGTGTTTAAAATCTTTCTGGTTTGCACTTGGTCCTTCTCCCGCAGACAGAGTGGTTTGTCCAGACGATACTCTGTGAATCCAAGCCTTTATTCATTACCAGCCTGGTGTTCGCTCCGCTGACCTTACTTCAACACTTGCCATTCTGATACTGTAACTGTTTCCACATGAGGTTATGAGGACGATGGTTGTATCTTAATGACTCCCGGGTTATTCCTTACTCCAGTAGTCAGGCGACGGATCCAATGTCTGGCCAAGACCTTGTGAAACAAGATGATATGAATAGAGACAGCTTTCATGAGGGAAAGATGAGGGAATCAGGGTTTTTGTGTAGGGTATTGTCGGCGAGTACTGCAAAGAGAGTGACGCCCTCACAGGGACAGTGACAGCCTCACAGGGACAGTGACAGCCTCACAGGGACAGTGACAGCCTCACAGTATAAAGTCAGAGCTGTACATAAGAAATGTTTCCTGAGGTATGTTGATTGTGGGCGTGAGGTGTATGATGGGAGGTCACTGAGAGGATTAGCCTCAGGCAGAGGTTTTGCCTGGGATCTGGGACGTGAGCTCTATTTTAACTTTTCCTATTAAAATGCAAATTTTTGAAGGTGTGAAATCCGCCCATCCAATTTCGAGGAAAAAGTATAATGATATTGACGAACATAACGACGGCCTGGGTTGGTCGAGGCTTAGGATGGCGTGGCGCTCACACACCCCGTCGACCTGATAACACATCCTCACCTGGGTTAACAACTTTCGACCAGGTGCTGAGGATGGTCGGCGTTCCGTTGAAACTTGCCAAGGTGACCCACTAACTTTTAGATGTGATGAGGAAAGATTATAAGCCTCCGTCAGTTATCTCAAATTGCAGTTTGGAGCGTCACCACTCATCATCTTGGATGACTGGTCGCTTGGGCTTCAAGCCTGTCACCTGCCAGGGACATTAAGGCCGCCATCGCCAAGCTGATGCATCTTACACCTCCCTCAGGTAGTAAAGACTCGAGATCGACCCGAATCTCGGAGTTCCTCTGTGAGTTCAGCATCTCAAAGTTTCCAGCTACAGATGTGTCCACACACCCGTCTGTTGTCTGGCCCATAATTCTTCTTGTATTACCTGTTTGATGTCCTCATTTGTTCCCCTCTTCTCCTGCTGTATTTACCATATGAATGATATGTTTTGAATGTTGTCCAAGACTACGTATCAGATATACTCGATTTATACTTGAGGAATTTTTTCTAGTATGAGGAAATAAATTTCTTGATGAACACTGTACCTTGGGAGGTAACCTTTTGAGTCGTACGTTCCTAGTAATGTACTGACGCTGGACCAGATGTTGCTGGAGAGTAAAGATACAGCATACCACATCGTTTCAGTTTACTCTAACCAGTGCACGCCCTTCACCCTCCTGCATGTTCAGGCCTCGATCGCTCAAAATCTTTTTCACTCCATCCTTCCATTTCCAATTTGGTCTCCCCGTTCTACTTGTTCCCTCCACTTCTGACACAATTAACCATCTATCTATCTATCTATCTATCTATCTATCTATCTATCTATACAGATAGATAGATAGATAGATAGATAATGGAGATTGGTAGTTTTGCTTGCTCGAGGATCATAATTGTTTTAAGAACAAATGTATATGTCACACCACCTGGAGGGCAGCAGCTTAAACTTAATGAGATACGATTTGTTCTCCTTTACTTCTGAGAACATCATAGACATGAACCAGAACTGATATCATTATTTTAGCAGTCTTGTTGTTAGAGAATTAAATCTTTGAGGAAATATTCAGCAGATAATTTGTAAAGATGAATAGAGAATTATCGGAAATTATCTGGGTAACTACACCTTGTGAAGACAAAAAAAAAAACAAAAAAAAAACAGAGGAGTTTGGCAGGAGTTTGTACCCAGGAACTGTGTGTGTGTGTGTGTGTGTGTGTGTGTGTGTGTGTGTGTGTGTGTGTGTGTGTGTGTGTGTGTGTTTTAAGTGTGTGTGCGTGCGTAAAAATGTGTTTTTAAGATATTAGGATGTGGTTATATTCTCAGCCTTTAAGCACGACGGTACGACTGACTCTTGCTTGAACGAGATGGTATAAGCTTGGAAGACGGAGGTACGACTCATGGGTATGATGACCTGGTCTTTGACCTGACCCTTAAGGACCAGAACAAAGATCAGGTCATCATGATCCAGGTCATCGTAATGCCTTGCTCAACATCTTAGAAAAAAATGACAAAACCTTTCCGGTGAAACCTTATAACCTTGGTTCCAGGAACAAATTATCTACATGTCCATTTGACGAAAGAATGGCCCAACCTCCCACATACACATGTACATACATAAACGCCCACACACGCACATATACATACCTATACATTTCACCGTATACATACGTATACATACACAGACATATACATTTATACACATGTACATATCCATACTTGCTGCCTTCATCCATTCTCGTCGCCACCCCGCCACACATGAAATGACACCCCCACCCCCCCCGCGCGCGCCTAGCTAGCTCTAAGAAGACAACAAAGGCCTCATTCGTTCACACTCAGACTCTAGCTGTCATGTGTAATGCACAGAAACCACAGCTCCCTTTCCACATCCAGGCCCCACAAAACTTTGCATGGTTTACCCCAGACGCTTCACATGTCCTGGTTCAATCCATTGACAACACGTCGACCCCGGTATACACACACACACACACACACACACACACACACACACACACACACACACACACACACACACACACACAGAGCGATGTATAAAGATTCAAGCTCATGTCCATAACGAAAGGAAAGAACCAACACATCTCTTGCAGGATGAACACGACCTAACTGAGCTGCAATGCGGCACAAGACGGGAATGTGACACTCACTGAGAGAGAGAGAGAGAGAGAGAGAGAGAGAGAGAGAGAGAGAGAGAGAGAGAGAGAGAGAGAGAGAGAGAGAGAGAGACTGCGTTCAGATATTTAAGAACGTTAAAAAAAAAAAAGGCGGGTGGGTTGTTGTTGCGTAGATCCTGTGGCCCTGACCAGCTCCCTACCGTTGTCTTGAACTGATCACGTGGCCTGACACGCACGCACACACACACACACACACACACACACACACACACACACACACACACACACAATCCGTGGTGGAGGAACGAACCTCCTCCGTCAGTGGAGGGAAGGGTTCACAAGAGAACGCACGTGTACAACTCACGCTCAAGGTTGCAAAATACAGTGAAGAAATTTTTTATGATGATAATAAATGATAATGATAATGATGATGGTGGTGTTGGTGTAGTCAAGGTCAGGACGCGCGGCCCCCACGTTAAGGCCACGTCAAGGTCACGTGTACGACCAGCGCATAACCTGAGGAACCCCGGCAACTGAATGTCCCCACCAAGATCATATATATATATGATGTGTGTATGTGTATAGATAGACAGGCACTTGGATAGATAGTGTAATCGACAGAGAGAGAGAGAGAGAGAGAGAGAGAGAGAGAGAGAGAGAGAGAGAGAGAGAGAGAGAGAGAGAGAGAGAGAGAGAGAGAGATGGGGGGGGGGGGGGAGAGTATTGCTCGTTTACAGTCACTTCGTCCATAGGTAACCCTGACCTCCATGGCCATGTACTCTGGGCAGGATCAAGTGTACCAGTCCTCAGGCCGACCACGGCTGCTCCCTCACGCCAGCGGGGGTGAGCGTCAGCTCAGGGTTTGCTATGGTGGGTCGTCGCTGCTCAGCTTCTCACACTTAGTCTCCTTCCCGACTGAACTGAGTAGAGTGGGACTGACGTTGCCTTTACTGTGTGTGTGTGTGTGTGTGTGTGTGTGTGACCAACGGACCCGAGCCAGGCTGCTCAGTGCTGGGGGTTCCGCTGGCCCGAATGTTTATAGCAGACAAGAGCTTCTTGCGGCCTCGGTGGACCTGGGATGACCTGGTCCTCGCGGCTAGGGAGGGAGATGTGCTTCCTCACCTCAGTCACCAGGCTACGTCTATGTAACCACCAGACTGGCTGTAGACTGTCACATCTGCATGGTAACGGGCCTTCTTGTTCTCCAGCTCAGGTCATGTGTGAGACGTGTGGGTCTTGCGTCTCGTTATGTCGTATAGTCTCCTGATAACGTAGGATGCTTCCCTGTTCATTGTCCTCTCCTCTGGTGCGTCACGTTTCGTGTTATACACAAGTGAACATCTGTCACACGTGAGCTGCAATGTACTGTAGTGTAGTGTAGAGTCAAGGTGGTGTGTTGTAGTGTAGAGTCAAGGTGGTGTGTTGTAGTGTAGAGTCAAGGTGGTGTGTTGTAGTGTAGAGTCGTCAAGATGGCATGGTTTAGTGTAGAGTCACGGTGGCATGGTGTAGTGTAGAGTCAAGGTGGCATGGTGTAGTGTAGAGTCAAGGTGGCATGGTGTAGTGTAGAGTCAAGGTGGCATGGTGTAGTGTAGAGTCAAGGTGGCATGGTGTAGTGTAGAGTCAAGGTGGCATGGTGTAGTGTAGAGTCAAGGTGGCATGGTGTAGTGTAGAGTCAAGGTGGCATGGTGTAGTGTAGAGTCAAGGTGGCATGGTGTAGTGTAGAGTCACGGTGGGGTTCGCCAGCATCAGCCAGGAGTGTGATCTGCCCCTGAGTCTCTGGCCTCTATGTAAACACATCTTCATCTGAACCGAAGGCGAAAGCTATCATCACACGGCTGCTGCTGCTGCTGCTGCTGCACACTTGGCCCTCCCTCCCACCTCGCCGCCACACGTAGGTAACAGCCACCCAGCTGGTGACGCCTGGGTCACCATCAGTATCCCCCCCCTCCCCCTCCATCTCAGCAGGTGTACAGCTGTGTTTATGCTTGCATCTGCGGCCTCTGACAACTGCTGTGGTGGTCTGATGCCGTGGTAACACGTTAGCCCACGTCCTCTACAGAAAGTAAACTTTTTAGGAATATTCTAAGAAAACGTCGTGGGCGACACTCAGAGACTAACTATAGAAAATGGTGAGGGCGTGCTTCACCACCAAGTGGTGACTGGTTCTTACGCAGAGAGGCAGAGGGTGCCATGAGTGATCACTCAGAGCAACAGAAACAAAGATGATGATCAGAACGGTAAAAGACATCGTCTGTTTCCTCAGAGAAGAGAAAGACATTCATCTGTCACTCTGGCAGCAGAAGACATCACTCCGTTGGATCACCTGGAGAACAGAGAATTGTGAGGAGATGGTTATTAAGCCAACAGCAGATGCAAGAGGACATGAAGGGGGTCACAGAAGGCTCTGTGTGGGTAACCAGGCACATGTCACCGCCTCCTTCTTGAGAACATCTGGAGATGATTTTCCAGGTGGAGTTGAGATAGCAGGTGTAATTGTGGATCCCAGGACAGCAGAAGGTCTTATTGTAAATCCCAGGGCAGCAGAAGGTCTTATTGTGGATCTCCAGGGCAGCAGAAGGTCTTATTGTGAATCCCAGGGCAGCAGAAGGTCTTATTGTGGATCCCAGGGCAGCAGAAGGCATCAGGGTAACAGCCAAGAAGCGAAAAGCATCACTTGCTTATTTAGATAAACAGATTGTGTCGTCTGGACTGACAACAGACGTATGTACTCAAGCCAGAAGATAAGTTGGTAAGTACTCGCTCACTCAAGGTCTCTCAGTGTGGACGGTGCGTGTCCTGAGGCAGCAGAGGGACTGTAGTGCACTGTAAACAGCTTCAGTCACCGGGTGGTGGTGGTTGTACCGATCACCATGGACCATTAGGCTCTCTCCATGACGAGTGCACGCCATCAAGAGACCTCATGTAAAACAATCTTGCCAGCGTCAGGCAGTAGGCAGGTCCCCCTCCCTCATCCACACGTAACATTAATGGCCATTGAGGCAGGAGGTCCTCTGCGTCGGCCACAGCGCGCAGGGCATCAGTATTCTGGCGGCAGCTGCTGTAAACCAGATGTCTCGAGTTCATTAGCATGTCAAAAGCAAGCGGCAGGAATTATCGGCTCCGTGATGGGCTTGCTGAGCGACCCAAGGCTTCACCTGACGCCGCACCTGCGCACGTGAACATTATCAGACTTACTGAACACCGTGGTGCGACTCTTGACCACGGCGGTACGAGCCATGACCACGGCGGTACGAGCCATGACCACGGCGGTACGAGCCATGATCACGGCGGTACGAGCCATGAGCATGGTAGCCCGGCCTTTTAACTTACCCTTTTAGAGTCAGATAAAAGAACAAACCGTCATACCCGAGGGTCGTACCGTCGTGCCCAAGGGTCGTACCATCGTCTCAAGAGTCGTACCGTCGTGCTCAAGGGTCGTACCGTTGGTCGTGGTCAAAGGTCGTACCGTCGCACTCGGGGGCACTGATGCTCTGTGGTTCAGCACAACCAGCTGGCCTGCATCATGGGGAAGCAGCTCCACCCTCGACCCTGCTGGGGGGGCGGGGGGGGGGGGGGGGGGTTGCACGTAACAACACCCCCCCCCCCCCCCCCCCCCCACCTGGCAGGTGGCAGCACCACCACCGCCCCCTCAGCCAGGCGGCAGCACTGCCAACACTATGGCCACGTTCGCCAGTGTTTGTTGTCAGTGGCACCCCCTGCCCCACGCCCCCCCTCCCCTCCGTCTGTCCACACCCATCACTCTAACCAATCAGCGAGCAGCCTTGCAGCCGCCAGAGACGGGACACACTCAATCTCCACCAATCAGCGGGCATCTTCCATCCGGTGGGGACGGGGCAATCACTGCTCGAGTTGTCGCCTGTGTGTGTGTGTGTGTGTGTGTGTGTGTGTGTGTGTGTGGTGATCTGTCAGGTCAAGGACTTTGGGGGGGGGGGGGGGGATTCAGAGAGGTTTCGTGTATGTCGTTGAGCCATGTGGACACCTGCGGCCGTGGAAGTAGCCTACTGAGCTGGAGAGAGAGAGAGAGAGAGAGAGAGAGAGAGAGAGAGAGAGAGAGAGAGAGAGAGAGAGAGAGAGAGAGAGAGAGAGAGAGAGAGAGAGAGAGAGGCGGATGGATGCATCTGTTGTTTACAGGCTGTGAGAACGCAGCACGTAACACTGGCTCTGACTACAAAGGATTGGAGAGATGAAAGACGTAAGTTTGCAGGTAGAATTACGTGAGTAACCGACACGTGATGCCAGGGCAGCCTGGCTCTGTCTGACCAGCGGTACTGCAAGGCTTGGGGGAAGGAGGAGGGAAGTGCTGCTCCTCCTCCTGACCTGTTTAATTGGCCGGCCAACAAGACCTTGTGTTGCCCCGAGTGTGTTTATGGATGATGTGCCAGTTTTACTGGACGAAAGTAAACGGATGTCCAAGATGACGACAACCAGTCGTAAACGTAGACAATCGCCAGCACTGACCTCTGACGTAAGGAACAGATTTTCAGCCTGACCCATCGTAGGATAGTGAAGATGAGGGACACAGTGATGTGGGATTGCCATCCCGTCGTTGGCAAATTGCTGGCTCTGTCCCCTTGCGGGGGATGACTTAGGGACGACATAGAACCTCGTACGTCACCAGACCAGCACGTTAGCAGTCCTGGAAAGTCGGTAAATTATATCAAAATGACCTTTGATCACTCGGTCAAGATGTACAGAAAGATAATCATGACATGTGATGAGTCCAGATTATAGTATGTAGCACTATGGTCACCCATGTTAGCGAGACATAATCTCCAGGAAAACCTCCTCAAAATGTGTACCAGTCAGCAAGTAAAGTAAATAAAGTAAGTAAGTATGGTAAAGTAAAGTAAGTAAGTAAAGTAAGTATGTAAGTAAATAAGTAAGTAAGTATCCTACAAGGAGGGAAAACCAGACTTGCTCTCATCGTAAGATGAGCCAACACGAGGGTGGGACTTGAGTGTTCGTTCCCAGCGGACTTGACCAGGACGATGAAGAGGAAGTTCTCTGATGTAGACAGATTCAGCGAACCACAAGACACAGCGGGAAGCTGGGCAGAAGGAGAGGAAGAAAATGTCGAAAGAAATAATAACAGAACAACTGACGAGTGGGACAACATATGATGATGGAGTAGAAGATATGATAATGTGTGAAAATCGTCATGTTTTTAAATAACTAAAGATTAAGAGAGTTTGGCCTTGACGCGTGTGTACGACTCCCTCCTGTAACACACACACACACACACACACACACACAGAGTGAGCGTGGTAAACTAGAGTAGGCAGGCAGTGTGGTGTGGGTGGATCCACACGCTCGCTCATGCTGGGCCTTGATTGCGTCAGACGTTATTTTGGTGCAGGTGTTATCACGGCCGTGGGAGGAGGGAGGGAGGGAGGGAGGGGGTGTAACAAGTATTACTCCGCCCCCCCTCCCCCCACTCTCCCCTCTTTTCTGCTTGTTTGCCTGCTTGCTTGCTTGTTCGCTCGTCCTGCTGGCCGTGGTACCACCATGACCGTTGTTCAGTGTGTGTCCTCCTGGTAGGCCAGTGAGTACTGATGTCGCGAGCATCCTCCCATCTCGTGAAGTAATGCCCCACAGGCAGCACCTAGCTTATCATCCTTATTCATTCTGCAGCTGGGTTGGCTGAGAGACGGTAGTGCTAGCAGTCCGGCACTCCAACGCTGGACGCTATGGGCTCATAGTCACTGGTCATCGCTGACCACTGCTACTTCTATACCTGATGACTATATTATTATTATTATTATTATTATTATTATTATTATTATTATTATTATTATTATTATTATCGTGATTATTATTATTATTATTATTATTATTATTATTATTATTATTATTATTATTATTATTATTATTAATAATAATATTATTATTATTATTATTATTATTATTATTATTATTATTATTATTATTATTATCATTATTATTATCATTATCATTATTATTATTATTATTATTATTATTATCATTATTATTATCATAACTCTTCTCTGTAGATGTATGGCGCGTATGAGGCTGTGTGCATGACGGTGTATGTCTTGCTTGCATCATGTGGATGCGCACGTCATTGCTGAGAGCACTGACGTTATTGCTGTGGGCGGTGTGTTCTCGTAACCAACGTTTTCTTCTGATTTTCGAGGCTCCAGTCAAGGACTGAAGCCCACATCAGGGCCGGCCAGCGCTTCACCGAAATACCAAGAGGTTTGTTGTGAGGAAGAGAACGAAGTAAGGACGCAAATGACTTGATGAAGTTTGAAGTAAGTGGAAAACGTGCATTTTCAGAAGGTGCAGGTCACTGTGGGTTAAGAGAGTTCCATGACTTCGTTGTGCAAGGAAAGAAACAGATGTCAAAACGGCCGACCTCCAGTGTTGCCAAACTGCCTCATAGTGATTAAGGCTACGCAGAGTAGCCTGCCTGCCTGCCGGGTTATGTGTGATTTAGCTAATGGTGATCACTTATGCAGACGCATCTCTTTCTTCGCCTCCACGGCCCACTCAGGTTTCTAAAGCACTCGATTAGATTTAAGAGTTGCTGGCAGATTCAGTCTTCTATGCGGCGCCTGAGTTTAGAATGTTAGTGTATTGTCTCTACACTGCATGATTCTCTCTCATATTCATTTCGTCCTGGCTGATGTGCCGGATGGAGTGGTGGGTGGGGAGGTGCCGCCCGCTTTAGTATCCTGTCTCCATGTACAGTGGTGGGTGGGTAGGCGCCCACTCCTTTACTATCCTCTGTCCATGTGTCGTGGTGGGTCGGATGGATCGTTCTCCTTTACTATCTTCTCTCCAGTTATATAAATACCATAGTCGGGAAGAACCTTCTGCTCCACTATCAGGTCTCCATCCGTAAAAACGAGGAAGTCAGCCTCGACACAGACCATCAGGTCTTTTATCTTGCTTTCCCACACACCGTAATGGCTTGGCCTAATGCCAGAGACCACCTTCCTGTATTTTTTTTTTCTTCACTCTCCATCTTCCATACATGTGATGGAGGTTAGGTTACACATATAGTTTCTCTAATATAGATACAGGTCTCGGAGATTTGACTTTACATCCCAATAACTTCATGGAAGGCTAACCTTCACAAGCCTCCTCTTTGGTGGCGTCATGAGCGGCCAAGCCTCAGTCGTAATTCGTCGTAGTTGCCTTGCATGCCACGTGCAGGCGGGCAATGTTTGCCGCATGTAAAACATCTTGTCATATTCATCGTCTGGTATTCATGGGTCAAGGTGGGTGGGAGACGAGCCATTTAGAGACAAGGACCCGTGCCAGGGTCAAGGCCTGGTGGGTCTCTATACAACAATACCTCAGTCTGATGTTTCCTAAACAAGAGACACATGTGTGTCAGCCAGCAGTGCTCTTGTGGCTACCCGGCATAAGTACGGGTCTCTCCCTCTGTAGCAGCATTGTCACACATGACAGAGGTGCACCTCACTCAAGGTTTTTCTCTGCACAGATTTTGTGCGTAAGTTGTAGCGTTACTGAACTATGGCATCTTGCTTCCCTACCTTCATATATGGAAACTACTTTACTCTTTCGTCGCCAGTGTTGTATTCCCGGATCCAGCCTCATCTTGGCAGTCCCCAGCCTGACCTGAGCCTCACTTTGGTAATTCATTATTTGACCCTTACCACCCTGCCGAGACCCCAGCCACACACCCCTGCTGACCCTCTGCCCAAGCCGAGGCACACTTAGTTGATCCATTGTTTGCCTGCTACACACTCCAGTCCTGTGTAATACTACACTCTCCTCCCATGTGACGTTTTGATTCATTGTGCTTCTTGTAAATGCGTACTCTCTCTCTCTCTCTCTCTCTCTCTCTCTCTCTCTCTCTCTCTCTCTCTCTCTCTCTCTCTCTCTCTCTCTCTCTCTCTCTCTCTCTCTCTCTCTCTCTCTCTCTCTTTATTTATTTATCTATCTCCCCGTTCCTTACTCGGCGCACATCTTCCCTCTGTCCGCCACTAAGTTTGTGGATGTAGAACAGACAGACGTCTGCTAATCATCGGCCATATCTCCTGTCATGTTAAGTGGAACCTCCTCTCTCTCTCTCTCTCTCTCTCTCTCTCTCTCTCTCTCTCTCTCTCTCTCTCTCTCTCTCTCTCTCTCTCTCTCTCTCTCTCTCTCTCTCTCTCTGTATCACAGAACACAGAGTCAGCTGTTCAGTTTTTGTCGATGTTGTCCTGTGCTTTCCTTCTGCAGCTTAACGTGAAACACAAACTTTCTCATACTCAGCCCAGGGAATTGTGAGCATCCTGACCTCAGGAGTACAGAAGTGATGCTCAGAGCCATCTTACAAACTCCGTGTCACAATTACTGGTTTTACTTCATCACATCAACACTAATCCACTATGCTAGACAAGCACCTCTTCCTCAGACTCACCAGACGCTCATCCTCGTGTCTCTTGTTTACAGTCTTTTTGAATATGAAATCCTGACCTTGAGGAGGAGGAGTGTCCGCGGCTGGAGCCTTTAGCATAAAGTACAGTATCTCCCACAGGATATCCTGCGCAGGATCCCTCGCGCGTCCCTGGCCTCATACAGCTACAGTGCCCCTCATTCCAACGAACACCCCCTCCCCCCTCCCTCCCCAACACACACACACACACACACACACACACGTGGAAATACGTCGACGACTTGACCATGGGTATCAAGTGTTGACAGCAGCTCTCCACGACAACATCACCCTCCAGACTTCTCCTCGTCATCCACTGATAGGTCTGTCTGGTCTTTAGCTCAGGTCATCTCTAACAACGTCTGTCGCTCTACCTTTCCTTCACTTTTCCGTTCTGACGGTACCATAGCTGTCTCTCCCGTAGATACAGCAACTCCCTTTGGTTCCCGTTTCTCCTCTAACTCCACCTTGGATGACTCTAACATTCCTTCACCCCCTGATGGTCCTCTTACTAATCCTATGCTCCTCCTAGTAATTTTTTTTTTTTTTTTTTTTTTGGTGGTGGGGTGTCTTGTCTTCTCTTTTGATCTCTAGTATGGCTTGCGTAAGGCGAGATCCACTCTCTTAGGTATGTCTGGTCATCATCGCTGAAAGATTCTGGGGAATCTTATGTATTATCTTGTTATACATTGGTAAGTTTAGACGGGGTGTGGCATCGGGGTCTCATCTGTAAGCTCCTCACTCATGGCCTCCCTCCCTGACTGTGCTCCTTCATATCTAGCTTCCTCTCTGGCCGATCTAGTTGCATGGATGTTGATATATCAGCCTCTCTTCCTTTCTCCTTCAACATCGGTGTCCCTCAAGGTTCTGTCTTGTCTCCTCCATTTTTTATCCTTTTCATCAACGATTTCCTTTCTTCCACAAATAACCAAATGCTCTCATACACTGACGACTCAACACTGCCTTCCTCCACATCCTTCAGTTCTGCTCCTTCTTCTCTCACTCGATCTCCATCTCGTCTCGACACAACGTCTTCAATAAACTCAGACTTTGACACGATGTCAGTTGGGTAGACGAAATCTGGTTAAGTTCAATGCCTCTAAGATCCAGTTTTGCCTATCTCTCTATCGGAAACTCTTTACAACTTTCCTCTTTCCCTTGACGGTTTTGTATTTCCACCTCTTGCCTCAATAAACATACTTGTTAGTATTGTACCATCCAATCTAATTTCGAGACTCAACATTGCGGAAATAGCTAAGTCTGCCTCTAAGAAACTGGGATTCCTATTTAGATATCGAAATTTCTTTTCTTCCAAACAGTTGCTTCGTTTATATAAAGGATTGATCCGTCCTTTTTTGGAGTACTGCTCGCACATTAAGGGTGGTTCTGTCTCTGTATCCTCACTTGACGGAGTTCAGTCGAAAGCGGTCCTATTTATATACTGCCCCAGGCAAACTTCAAAGCTTGACCTGCTCGCCCTACGTCGCTATGTTGGTTCACTTTCCCTCTTCTATAGGTATTACTTTGGTTTTTGCTCACAAGAGTTGGCTGCTTGTGTGGCCCCACCACTAGCGTTACATGGTCACTGTGTAACCGTCGGCATCTCAAGGGTGGGCCGTTTTGATAAATGTTTCTTTCCCTACACGTCGAAGCTTTGGAACTCTCTACCTTATCACGTCTTTCTCAGTGACCATGACTTGGCAATTTTGAAAATTTAAAACAGGTTTATCACTGCCTCCAAAATTCGTAACCCCCCCCCCTCTTCCCCTTGTTTCTTTATCCCTTCCATAAACCTATTAATCTCCCTGTCTTTCGTTCAAGGCTCGGCCTTGATGTCGACTTTTTTCCGTGACTCTCGCCTACAGTATAAGAAAAAAAAGTTTCACCCTCAACAGCTTTCAGAACTGGGCCATCGCCAAGCAAGTCACCTTCAACCAACCCATATTGGTAGTCATGTGCGTCATCAGCCTTGCCTCTAACCCCGTCCCACCACTTCCCTACCCTACCAGGCTTCACCCCAAGATTGTTGGGTCCACCAAGTTCGTGGGTGAACCCCTCCTTCGGTAGGAACCATATCGTGTGTACATTACTGCCCCATGGTGACGCCAGGTTCCTAGCTATTCTCCCAACAGGTTGCTGCCAAACTCTCCGGGAGTGAAGTTATACTGTCAATAATGATTAAATTTGTCTGCCAGTAGCTCGGCATATCAAGCGTGGTTGATTTTTGCGTAAGCTACGGTTACCTCTCGTGGCCCCGATGGTTCATGCGATTCTCTGAGATTATCAGATGGCAAAGAATATGTTTGATACTTAATCATGATCAGTTTGTGAGAGAAGTCTGAGTTACAGGTGAGTCTAGTGTTCGAATGATAATGCTAATAATGATCATAAAAGTGATAATAATAATAATAATAATAATAATAATAATAATAATAATAATAATAATTATAATAATAATGATAATAATAATGATAATAATAATAATAACGATAATAATAATGATAAATGATAATGATAATGATACTAATAGCTCACGTAGATTACCTGTACAAATAACTCTACCTGGTTCCTGTATTTTATTCCATTTGGTAATAACTTCCTCCGTATGTGATATCTGTGTGGTGATGTTATATTCAGGTTGGGGCCAAGCTTCATACTAACTCGCCGACATCTCATTATAACTTTGCAGTCCAATTAAATTTCATGATTCTCCAACCTACCACAATATAATTCAATTTGCTTAATCTCTGTTTTAGTCAACTGTAATCTGTTTGTCTCTGGTGTGTCCCTCATTATAAAAACGGTGGTCCTTCGTTATCAAACCACCTCAGTAATTATTTATTTGTTATACTGGATGAAGGCGGAGGTATTTTTACGGGCTGGCCGCCACACGGCTGGCCTCCTCAAGAGCTAATGTCGGATATTACTGAGCAAATGTTCCTTTTACCGCCAAGCAGACGGGTGGGTGTTGACGTTATGAGGGAGGCCCGCGGGGTCCAGGGCTCACCTGCTGATCCCCAACATAAACGTGGTCAATTCATCATCAGGTGGTTGCATTTATTGTGTACGGCGACGGTGCGTAAGGCGACACTGTCCCTCACAAAGGTGTCAGGTTGTCGAGAGCTTTTAGCGTTCCTCTAGTGGCCATGACGACCGTCCTCAAGCAGTAACGTCGGCTCCTCAAGGCCGCCAGCAGCAGCGCCACCACCACCACCGCGTACAAGCGTAGCATCGTCTCTCTCGGTTGGAGGCGGCGCCTGATCCCCTGCGCCAACCTTCCACTCCTTATGGCGCGCACAGGACCCGCCAGCCCTCCCATGTTAATCGGCTTACACACATCCTCGAAGGACGCGGCTGGACTACACGTGATGCATGGCTTGGGTGCAGGCTAAGCTACGGTGTTCATATTATTCGCTGTTAAGGTGGTGGTGTGTACATCCTAGCTGGTGCATCGCCTGCCTCCTGGCGTAGGTTAATGTGTGCACTAAGTTGCTAAGGAAGCGGGTTTTACACTTTGTGTGGGACGAGTCTAGCAACGTCTGTGAAACGCGGAAGAAAACCGCTAAACACACGTTTGTCAACATATATACCGGTTAGGTTGCGTTTACACAGGTTAGGTACCGGTTACACTGGCTAGGCTGTGGTCACACTGGTTAGGTAGCGGTTACAGTGGCTAACTTTTGGCTACACTGGTTAGGATGCGGTTACACACTCACTGTGGTTACATAGTAGCGGTTCCATTGCCTTCGTTATGGATACACAGGTTAGGGTAGATTGTACGTGCTAGGTTGTGGTTACACAGGTTAGGTAGCGATTAACGTGGTATGCTGTGGCTACACAGGTTAGGGAGCAGTACAGTGAATACTTAGGATGATGTCACACAGGTTAGGTAGCGGTTGTACGTGCTACGACGTCGTCACACATGCTAGGCTGTCACAACAGTTGAAACAATTTATTGATCATTTGTCACACTGGCTAACACTGTTTCAACAGGAGAGCAGCAGCTTTTATTTCTGCAAGTGATTTAGTCTTCTAAGGACTCTTATACTGTATATATATATAGTGATAGTTTGTATAAGCTCACTTGATTTCTAGTATTGTATATGATTATACCGTATTTCATCTGGTTTTTAAATTGCTCAGTTAGTTTTTGATTAATATAGATAACTCTTTGCCATGAAAGTTGGAGTGTTAGAAGTAACTGGTCCTTTTCCTTTCTCATTTTTCTTAACATGTCCTAAGGCGCGCGTCTGTTCTGCCTCCGACAGTTTGTGTGTGGAGACCAGCCACTCGGGGGTAGACCGTTATGTTACCTCTCCTCCACATCCTCCCCTTTTTTTCCCCTCGAAGTTAAGTTTTGGAATTCTTTTCCTCCTTCCGTCTTTCCCTTGTCTTATAACCTCTCGACCTTTAAGAGTTAGGTCTACAAAAAGGGAGCTCGTTTGTGCCACATTAGTCACCATGAAATTGAGCTACTTAATTAGTTACCGCTCAGTTGAGCCACATGCTTATGATTTTTAACATTCAAAGTCATTATGTGTCACGGTATAAACATCCAGAACATTTTTGTGATAGTAAGGTTGTTGTGCACATGCATAGTGAAGGTAAACACAACATAAAGTTGGTACAGAACATCAACTAAAGTGGATGGCAGGATAGCCCATGTGAGCCATGGGAGAGTGGAAAGGGGATGGGGGTGGCGAGGTAGCATCAGTGATGGTATCATACAAAGTAATATAACAGGGTATGAATATACGTGTACAGACATACAGTATTGGCAGTACACCGGATTCTATACAAAGACACTCTCAAGAAGGATGTGAATATGTCAAATTCAGGTGTTGTAAGTACACAGTATGGGACCAATGAGGAATACGTTAGGTCCTGTCATATAACGCAAGAGTCGCTCAGATTGTGGTTATTTTTCTGTAGACGGTACCAGGATATCGTCAAATTGTAGCCACAGTGTCAGTCAGATTAGATGTAATGTTTTCGAGACAATAGGTCTTGAGTCCTAGGCTGCGTGGGGGCTGCTGAAGCCCACAATATTGGGTGATGTGCAGTCGTGTTTTTATTTGGCGTTGGGGGCTTATGTTCCCATGTTGGTGTACTGACTGCCACCGCGTTGGCATTTAGGTTGCCACCACATTGGCATGTAGACTACCACGATGTTGGTGTGTGAGCTGCCAACATGTTGGCAGTATCGGGCTGGTGGTATTGTCTTACACACACACACACACACACACACACACACACACACACACACACACAACGCACCAACAGAGCGATCTCAAGACGGCTGAAAATTTTTCCTGCTGGTCTGGGCGCCCAGGCACATGAAGTTTACGACGTGGTCTGTTGCGCCATTCTCATGACGCTCATGGCCGGTATCAGATAACTACCAGCTCAACTGCGCCACGAGAGGCGTCCATGAGAGCTGCTCTTGTAACTTTGTTTCTCCTCCCATCACTCCGGGGTAGATGTCAGTTATGTATCCTCCAGTGTTTGAAATATATTTGGTTCCTTACTATCTGTTCCCTGCTTACGTCTTAGGTTTGAAGACGACCAAAACTGCGTGTAATGTAGCCTAGTCGAAAGGTTTGAAGTCTACCGAAACTGCGTGCAATGTAGCTTACCCGGAAAGTCGGTAGTAGTTGTAGAAAGGCGTTTTAGTCACGCTGACAAGAGTATCAGGAGAAATTTCCTCAAGTATTATATTTTTTACCCCAACCTTTCTTTCTGGGTTTAGCGAGTCAGCATCAAGAAATGATGAGTGATCATTTGAGAAGGAATCCTCCTCACATGCCTGCTTCTTCTGTTGTGGGTGTTGTTATGGCGTCTGATATTTGTGGTGGTAAGAGGCTGAAAGAGAGGTCAGGAAACGCAGGTACCATGCGATTTATTTGGTAGGGACAAAGGTAATGTAGGTAAGGACGAGCAAGGTTGCAATTGGTGCAGTATTGGTCGTGAAGATGAGGTGGGTTGGGGTACGTTGAGATGATGTGGAACATGTTCCGTGGCGCTGATCTAGGAGAATCGAGGACAAGTTACAGCGCAGCGCCGATGCGGGAGATTTGAGACGTGGCTAAGCAGGGAATCCCATGGTAGAGATGTACAGATGCCGGATCACGTGGAGCTCTTGAGTTGGTGGCCGGTTGCCGAAGTTTTGTGTTTTATGGCACAGGAGTGAGGCGGAGGCGAAGATTCCATGGCTGAGGCTGCTGAAGGAGCCAAACGTTCGCGATATCTCGGTGTCTCCGTGTAAGTGACTGCTACACTGATGCATGTAACTGCTGCACAGGAATATTTGAGCCAATTGGGTTGACCACGTGTATAGCGTTAATTGTGTGGGCGTGGACCCACAGCGAATTAAGGAACAACGTTGAGTGGTGGGAGTCTAGACGTGGGCGGACGTCATGATGTGAAGATCAAGGCTTCTACGTTGTGAGGAACCTAACCTGTGATCCAAGGTCACACGAGGTCACACGAAGTCCTTTGAGAGGATATCCAAGCACGTACTTAGGTCGACTTGAGTCACAGTATTAACATCAAGTGGCTGTCATCGAGATTATGCAAGAAACTGAGGCGCCATTGGAGTATGACGCTACATTACTTTTACAAAATTATGATACAGGAGGGGAGGATTTCCAGTCCCCCCCCCCCGCCCCCCTCCTGCTCTTCTGTGGTCACATTTACGAGACGCAGGAATTACGTGGGTATAATTCTCTTCTCTTGTCTTAAAGTTTATAATGGTACCAGTGTGCTGAAGTTCATCGTTTAACATTGTTTAACTTGCATTAATTCACTGTAAATGTATTGTGACAACGCCATAACTTATTTAATTATTTTTTTTTGTGAGGGTAAAGTTCGTCTCTGTATGTTATGATAATACATTCATTCACTCCTCGGGCTGAGCAAGATAAGCCAGACCATGGCGTGGGACTGTAGGTAAACACGCCACTGAATCTGGAGCAGACGAAAATAAATCGTAGCTGCGCCTCCCGCTGCGCTGATAACGTTGACGGTTAAGTCATTTCTCGAGTTCCATGTGATATTGTAGACTGTAACTGAAGGACTGGGAACGTAACACTGTGGCTGTGGGATGTGTGGAGTGCTCTCTCTCTCTCTCTCTCTCTCTCTCTCTCTCTCTCTCTCTCTCTCTCTCTCTCTCTCTCTCTCTCTCTGACTGGAACCTTCGTCTTGGCTCATGATGTTCGTGCGCAGGTGTAGTTGAGAACCCGTCTGTCTGTCCTCCTGCTGATACACTGAACTGGCTGATGAATTAGGAACGTCACAACAATGCGAGGAGCCGTGTTCGCTGAGGTTGCATCGTCAGGTAGCACACATCTCTCAAGGAGCTTCTTACTCCGCAGGAGTCCATTATTTCCCTGCAACTGATTGCAGCGTAGCCTCGAAGCTGCAGGAGCCCCCCAAAAATGGGCCTTGAGGTTATATATAATTATGATAATGATAATGATGATATATTCAGGATATATATGTATTTGATCGTATTTCTTATGATAATCTTTAACATTTCGTGAGTAAATCAGATTAAGTATAATCAATTTATCAGTAACTGGAACGTATACAGTGCATGTATACTGGAACGTATACAGTGCATGTATACATTTCCTCATGCATCGGCTTTCACTGACGGTGACCTGCCTGGTACACCTGTACCCACTTCTGTGTAATGAGACACCTTCTATGTTGGCCAGGGAGGCTCGCCGGCCGGAACCGCTGGTTGGTGGGTGGTAGCGGCGGCTCTGCCGTCTCATATCACAGACACCACCACCCGCTCTAGAGGCCCAGCCACACACTCAAGAAGCTTTGTATTCTAACATTTCTGTTGAGATTAAACCTGTGATAAGTGTTTTAGAAAAAGAAACACTTGTATGTGGCGTTTATGGATCTGGAGAAAGCGTATGCTAGGGTTCATTGAGATGCTCTATAGAAGGTGATGCGAATATATGGTTTAGGAGGAGATAAGTGTGGAGTTTTAGAGAATATGAATAGCTCCGGTGAAGGTGGGTTTGTGACAAGTGTGTGTGATGTCACCATGGCTGTTTAATCTGATGGAGGTTACTTTCAAAATATGTATTGTCTTTATATATGTAGACGAATCATCTTAATGAGGGTATGGATTTTTTTTTTGTGTGTGTATGTTGAGTGAGGTAAATGCAGGAGTCTTGGAGTCGAACAATTCCTTCCTTCATTTTCTTACCTTGTTTTCCTTTGTCCCGGGAAGTCCATGACTTGGGCATGTTATGCTCGTGCCATGTCTGTAACTAGAGAGAGAGAGAGAGAGAGAGAGAGAGAGAGAGAGAGAGAGAGAGAGAGAGAGAGAGAGAGAGAGAGAGAGAGAGAGTTCAGAATACAACCCTGCGTTATACAATATACACCTCTACAACCGCTGGTATTGTTGCTGAAGTAACTATTTGGGGGATCATAAGTTGTTGTTATGATGAACGTGAAACTGATTAGTGATCCTTAACTGCAGGTTGACGACGTCGTTCCGTGGTTCATTGTGTCACACCAATAATGCAGATGAAAAAAATAATAATAATGGGATTTTCTTTGTTTACTGTGTGTAGATGAGATTAAGTGGCACCATCGCTCGTCTGCTGTGATTGATACTTTGTATGTGATGATGCATCACCAGACGTATTACTCTTCCTGATGCTTATAACTTGTCATATATGTAAACAAAAAAACCACCTGAGTCTGTTTTTATGTTTTACGTAAGGATGATACGGTGGGACAGGTCAGGATTTGCTGACGTCAGCAGGCTCGTAGCATTCATGGGTAGCTGCTGGTATTCAAGGCCAGTGTTAGAGACGCAGTGGTACGCACCCACGCACGCACGCACGCACGGGGGGAGGTATTGAAGAAGCCTTTGTCTGTCGTTGCGGGATTTCCAATGGCTGTGTTACTCGATCTGTCTTGTTATTCGTCCTGATGCTACAGTGGCTCCACTGTCGTGCACGGCGGCTACTCCACTGTCGTGCACAGCGGCTACTTCTGTCTCGTGCACGGCGGCTACTTCTGTGTCGTGCACAGCGGCTGGTTGTGTCGTGCACGGCGGCTACTCCTGTGTCGTGCACGGCGGCTACTCCACTGTCGTGCACAGCGGCTACTTCTGTCTCGTGCACGGCGGCTACTTCTGTTCGTGCACGGCGGCTGGTTCTGTGTCGTGCACAGCGGCTGGTTCTGTGTCGTGCACAGCGGCTGGTTGTGTCGTGCACGGCGGCTACTTCTGTGTCGTGCACGGCGGCTACTTCTGTGTCGTGCACGGCGGCTACTTCTGTGTCGTGCACGGCGGCTACTTCTGTGTCATCCACACCATCTCAGTGTCGTCTATGGATGATCGGTCAGATAACATTGTGGTGAGTTAGTCATTTCTTGTTCTTCTGCGTCTGGCAGCGTTTGAGGGAGGGGAAAAAAAAATTTGTTCCTTTCGAAGGGAAGAGGTTGGCGTGTTGAGGCGCGGCGCCCTGCGTCACTGGTGTGCAGAGGTTTGGTTCTTGTTACTTGGGCTGACCTTCTGGTGCGGCCGGGAGCCTCGCTGGTCTTTTTATGTCGGTGGTTTGAGAAGTGACACGCTGCTTGGTCCTCAAGTTACAACGAGTGTCGGTGGAAGTATACGTGATACGACTCAAACACGTCAGATGAACTTGCGAGAACAGAGGATTGTTCTTCATAAAGACTTTTAGTATTTATCTCTATGATTTATTTGATGTTCTTCCTCATTGTGTATTTATCTAAATCATTTATTTCATATTCTTCTTCAGTGTGTGTTTAGTTTACTGAAGGTAACACTAGTTCAGAAAATCTTGGATTATCTGATCATTAATTCGTGATTTCGTTATACGTTAGCAACGTATGTCAGTGTTTGTATGTTGTATTTAGGGTCGAGATGATGTATGACGTCACATGACATGCGTTGTAGACAGTGTTGCCTGGAGCGAATTTATCAGCTTCCCCTGTGTCCCACAGGCTCTGGATATTATCCTGTGTCGAGCAACTCATTAGAAATATTAGTCATGATGTAATTTTATGCTTTGATTGACTCTTCCCTGACTCTTATATTGATAACTTTCACTTCGTTTACAAACTGACTGTGTGTACTACTGCAGTGATCATTAGTGTTTTAGATGCACGATAATTACGCATCACGTACGTATGTCCTGGACCTACCGTTGATGTCTGTGTTGATGGTTGTTGTGCAGGTGATCAGGGAGGGAGGTGATGATACAAGGCGACGACCAGACGCCTTCACTGTTGTGGTCGCTGCCCGCCACCACACTGACCACGCCAGTCACACATCATCTCCCGTATCCCAGCGACACTCTGACGCTAAGGAACTGCAAGTTAATCTTCAAGAGGTAAGTACTTTCCTTAAGTTAATCCTCAACGAGGTAAGTACTATCCTTAAGTTAATCTTAAACGAGGTAAGTACTTTCCTTAAGTTACACGAGGTAAGTATTTTCCTGAAGTTAATCTTAAACGAGGTAAGTACTTTCCTTAAGTTAATCCTCAACGAGGTAAGTACTTTTCTTAAGTTGTGACAAAGGTTATGATTTGGCAGTGTTGTTAAGGAGAGTGTTATAAAACGATATCATGATATTGTTAAAGACTTACATGTATGACAGTGTTTGGTCAGGAGTTTTCCGTCCATGTTTAGATAATTGAAAATCTTCGTCCTTACCTTATCACAGAAAAGATGCTAACTACTTTACATTAAGAAAATGATGATGATAATAATAGTAATAATAATGATAATAATAATAATAATGATAATGATAATAATAATGATAATAATAATAATGATAATAATAATATTAATAAGAAGAGGAGGAGGAGGAGGAGGAGGAAGAAGAAGAAGAAGAAGAAGAAGAAGAAGAAGAAGAAGAAGAAATGGATTAAAGCAGTAAGTTTGAATATGTACATGTGTATAGATGTATATGTCTGTGTATTCATATGTATGTATACGTTGAAATGTATAGGTATGTATATGTGCGTGTGTGGGCGTGTATGTATATACATGTGTATGTGGGTGGGTTGGGCCATTCTTTCGTCTGTTTCCTTGCGCTACCTCGCTAACGCCTGAGATAGCGACAAAGTATAATGAGTAAATAAATGAATAAATAATGATAATGATAATAATAATATGAAATTGAGAATAGATAACTAGACATAGATTATAAGTGAACACAACGCAGCAGGTCAGGTAAGGTGTATGGAAGCAGTGGTCTGTACAGAGAAGCAAACAAAGGAATCAGAATCAAGATTGTTTGCGGTAGTTAAATTTGGTTTGTGATCCGCGGAGGGAAGACGGTATAGCGGTTCACGTTGCTGACCATGACGCACTCACAGGCCGCCAGGGGGTCGAAAACCCTGGCTGGGTTCGAATCCTGGTCGCGTCAGTCACTTTGCAGTAACACAGCTGTTCATCCCGCTGTAGGGCTGGTGGATGAGTTAGGCTCCTGCTTAGAGTAGGATATTTATGGCGTGAATGAGATGGTTTTGATAAAGGCATTCGTACGGCCGTGTCGTCTCAGCTAACGTGAGAACAGAACCGTGCAGACATGTCTCAGCATTAACGGTGACACACAGACCAGATCCTTTAAGAACCAACGTACCGTCGGCCTGTGGTGGCGGCGGCGGGGCCCGTGTGAGCATGAACACCGCCTTCCTCTGCAACACTGGCGGAGGAAACCCGGACATCTCTGGTCTGGTCTGCCGGAGGTCGTGGTGGACTCCAGCGGGTTTAAGACCCAGGGCGCCGCTGTGTTGTTCACGTCAGAGTTGCCGGAACTCTTAGATGACCTACCTTCCACGTATCTCTCCTCCGTGACCTGGTCTGACACCACGATAATTCAGATGAAATCTAGGTTGTTCCGTGATGGCTCAGCTCGTAATATCGACTCGATTACCCCTTAGGCCAGGGTGTGGGTGACCGGACGTCATGACCCACCAGTAGATTGTGTTGACGATGCGTTCTCCCATGAGGTTATCAGTCTGGATCTTTACGTTAGTGAGGTAACAAACGGTAATTCTAGGTCTTCAAGGTCACTGGCCCCGTTCTCATGCAGGTAAACCTTTTTCTTGAAGGTTTTGTTGTGAGAGGCATCGCGGACATGTTGCATGTTACACTGCTGTGTGGCAATGTTTTGTAACGTTACATTCCCATAACGTGTCGTCGTGTTAAGCACGACGACACGACCCCTCGAGCAAGGCGCCTCGAGTCTTGAGCACGACGGTACGACCTTTCTGTGCATCATAGCCGGGTCTATAACCTAGCCCTTAGGGGTCAGGTTCAGAGGTCATTCTATCATACCCAGGGGTCTCACCATCATGAATAAGGGTCGTACCGTCGTGCATAAGGGTCGTGCCGTCGTGCATAAGGGTCGTACCGTCGTGCACAAGGGCCGTACCGTCGTGCATAAGGGTCGTACCGTCGTGCATAAGGGTTGTACTGTCGTGCATAAGGGTCGTACCGTCGTGCTGCCCGAGCATAGCATAGGTTCGAATCCTGGTTGCGGCAGTCGGCCCACAGTCCACCCAGCTGTTCATCCACCGTTATGGGTTGGACGACAGAATGGGTGGGCACTTATCGTTGATGAGATGGCCTCCATGAAAGAGCTTCAGTTGGTCGTGCCGTCTCAGCGACCGTAAAAGTTGATAACGTCTGTCTGGACGCTGGATATCAAGGTCTGGCAAAACGTGTGTCATGGTTTAGCTCCTGGGCCCAGCAGGACTTAGCAGCGCGATACGCTAAACTACGGGCGAGTGTTTAGATGGTTAAGGGCTCCATATTGGCAGTCGGGGTCGGTTAGCGCTGCCCTCGGCCAGCAAACATCGTCCACTGAAGTCGTGTCTTTCTCTCCACCTCACAGTGTTGATCTGACCCCCACGTCCAGTTCATCCCTGACTGTGGCGAACACCGCTGAAAATGATCGTGTATCCCGAAGTTAAAGCGACACGTACGTGTTGAGGGAGGGGGGTGGGTGGGGGGGGGGTGATGGTGGTGGTGCCAGGAGCAGCGCAGGGCACATCCTGGTAGGGCCCTACCCTGGTAGCCTGGCTGACTGTCTGGCCCCCGCTGGTTACAGCCACCCTGGGATGACGTCACCACCACGCCAGGCACCAGCCCACGCCCCTCACGCCCCCCCCCCCCCCCCCCCCCGCTCCCCACCTCCTTCCCTTTCCCACATACACGCCCTCCCTCCCTCCCCGCCCCCTTACATTCGCCGTTACATAACACACACACACACACACACACACACACACACACACACACACACACACACACGAGTACAG
The DNA here is from genome assembly GCF_036320965.1 of Panulirus ornatus. Classification (NCBI taxonomy): domain Eukaryota; kingdom Metazoa; phylum Arthropoda; class Malacostraca; order Decapoda; family Palinuridae; genus Panulirus; species Panulirus ornatus. The sequence goes on along the minus strand of NC_092241.1, from coordinate 9,299,792 downwards.
TTTCACAGTAAATTCATCGCTTTTTCTTGCCTGATTCAAAATCAACACAAAATCTTGGGTGTGTTATTACTGTGGTGGATGTGACGTGGGCAGTGGTGGGCGAGGTTGGCATGGGTGGTGGTGGAGGGGCCGGTATGGGAGTATCATGACGTCATCACCCCCCCCCCCCAGATCAGGTCACAGGATCACGTGCCCCAGCGGCTGGTGGTGGATATGATCGTTAGTGAGGTGACATGTTGTTGGTGACCTCTTTGTCTGCCAGTTATGGTGTGTGTGTGTGTGTGTGTGTGTGTGTGTGTGTGTGTGTGTGATTACTATTGATGTGTTACGGGGAGAGAGTTGTATACTAATGTTGTCTTAACCTTGTATGTGTGTAGCATGTCTTTTTTCCTGGCCACACACACACACACACACACACACACACACACACACACACACACACACACACACACCAGTTTAAGCCACGTACCCATTTATCGATCAGCCATCAGGGGGCAGGATGAACACCTGGGTTGGGTGTGGGCCATGTAGAGTAGTCAGGTACTACAGCAGGCCATCTCCCTCTGGGAGCGGACCAGTCGTGTCTTCTCATGGCCATGAAATCTGTTAAGTCACCAATCAATGTAAGTGCGACTGTACGTCAAATTCATTCTCTTTAAGATCATTGAACTCTTCATCCGAAGTGGTTGGTCTGTTGCAGTCTGAATGCATTTGTATTCCTTCGTAAGAGGTTCATGTCATGTATAACCAACTTGCAGTACGTAATGGAAGTAAGATACGTAGTATTTTCCACACCTCCACACGTCTGGGTCATCACTGCACGACGACACCGACGGATTAAGTCAGGTATAAACCTCGATATGTGGAGTTGACCTCAGTCTGGGTCTACCTGCGGGTACACCTTAAAGACGATCATCCAGAGACAACTTCAGGTGGATTTTGTTAACAATTACGACCACATAACCCGGACACAAGCCAGTGTATCGACCATCACCGCATCACGCAAGAAGAACCTTATAGATATGGCTTCATCCAGGGCATCAGCAGACTCCTTGGTGTTGGTATTGTCTGAGTGAGGCTGAGCTGTAGAGTGTAGTCATGGTAGATTGTCCTTCCTGTTGATGCTGACCACATGATGTGTACACTGTTGTAAAAACGGTCACTTCAGAGACTAGTCTGTGTAGAACATTAGGAGACGTGTCAGCGTTTACATCCACAGTAATACGTTACCCGGATGATGGAGACGTATCCTAACTTTGCATGACGTAAATCGTTTACATAACGTGTGACGCTAGATCATTCAATCATTGTGGCTTAGTTCCAGGACCATATTTACACTATACATTTCCTGTGCCACTTTCCACGGGTTGGGTTAAATCACACAAATATAAGAAGTATTGAGTCAATTGTACGTATTGTTATGACCCAACAGTAAATAAACATTGGTGACTTTGGACCGAATTGTATATTCATTCCAAGATTATAAATACATTTAAGTATGAAACATTTTGGATAATTTTCACAGTTATGATGAGTCTGGCACGTTGCGATTTTTTTATACATCTCTCATAGTTGGGGACAACAAGTGTCTTAGACGCTTGATATATTTTCAGGGGTATAACGCACACCTTTTACCTTACATTATAATTGGTATTGATCAGTTAAGATTAATTTCTGGCCTTTGATATAATTGAAGGATAAGAATAACAAAATGAGGATGATATCGAATCTAATGTATTAATGTCTTCATTGATCCTCATCACAGTTGTTTTGGCTGGAGATTAGAATATTGACTACTGATTATAACTGATATACACGAGCGATAGGTAATTGGTATTACACAAGCGATAGATAATGACAGAAGTTATATATATATATATATATACATCAATATCTAGTATTTGATTTCCTCGTCATCTGCCAAGGCAGCTGTTGTACAAACCCATGAGATATTAGCAGAACAAAATGTATATTATATGTATAACTTCTTTATTGTCGTAATGATACGCATGCTATTATTATTCATGAATGGATCGTCTCCACCTGACAGACAGCGCGAGACGACAGTGTGGCCACCACACACACACACACACACCTCCACTAGCACTGAACCAGTCCCGGTACTTCCTTCCTTCCTACCATGACTTGCCCTCGTGTGGTGGTGTTCAACTGTCAACAATAACATTATATATAACATCGACATTATACCTTGACTTTCAGTGTGTTGTGGTGGAAGAGGAGTTGTGGTCTGTGGTTTGGTCCATCATCTCGACCAGCTGCTTGACGGGGGTGGGTGGGGGGGGGGGAGCAGGCTGGGTCGCCACGTCAAGTGTCAGAGTCACTTGACGTGGAGGGGACACTTCTCGGTTGGTTTATGTACGTTGTGGATGACGTGATTACATTTACAAAACGATTACATTGAAGTTGTCAGTTGACGAAAGGATTACATTAAGAATTGTCAGTTCTCATAGTGATTACAGTGAAGTTGGAAGCCATCAATACGGACAAGTTCGTCGATCACAACTGAGTCGATTTTTAGTTTCCAGGTGGATCATAATCTCTGGTTGTAATAACACATGCAGGGGAAAAAAATATTTTGTCTTCCCACATGTACGTAATGAAATGACCTTTGACCTTGATTTTTCAGGAATACAAACTAAAACATTTTGTGTAAATGTAGCAATATAGCAAAGGTGTTCTGAAAAAAAATATGCTAGATTTATATTTCAAATGCCAACGTCAGATACCTCAAAAATTATAGACCCACGTTGTCTTTTTCGTTCACTTGTGAAATGTAGTGTGGCCTTGTTTTTTATATCTGAAGTTGAAGGCTCCAGTCACGGACGAAAGTCCACATCCAGGCCTGGTCTAAATTGAAACAAAGAGAAATTATGAAATGGAAAAACGAAAGACAAGGGAAAGTGTTTACGAATTTTTGAGAAAGTGAAAGACCTGTCTTTTGAAATGTGGGGCAGGTCATAGTTATTGGGGGTAAACATGAGAAGGTAGAGAATTCCAAAGCTTCGACGTGTAGGGAAAGAAGCAGGTATCAAAACGGCCCACCCTTGAGTTGCTGATGGCCACACAGTCATCATGTGACGTAGAATCAGCTTGCCGAGTATTGCGAGGTCTAGTTAGTGGTGTGGGCACACAAAGCAGTGTTGTTAGAGACGAGGACTACCACTTCAGTCACAGGCAGTGGGAAAGAAACTAGTGACAGCGATACAGCGATACAGACGTGGGGATGAACTGTGATACAGCGGGGCGACTGTAACAATGTGTAGCAGCGGTGCTCGTAACTCTCAGGTTTATGGCTGGTGTGTTGCGGGTCCGGGTCTGAGTTGGCTGGAGGGAGAGAACTATTAACAGTGTCTGGAGTGGTGACAGGTTGTTGTGGCGAATGTGGGAGGTGATTACTGGGAGGGTTTCCGGCAACGTGTTTTGATGTAGCGAAGGAGACCAGCGCTTTATGGGCTTCAGAGAGGAGTACTACAGGTGTGGGTGAGGGGCAGGGTCTTAGTGTGGCATCATGGGTGTGTGTGTGTGTGTGTGCACCACGACCGACCGCCACCTCACACACCTTCCCTGCGTCAGCAGCTTCGCCGACCGCGGTCATAACTGACCAGATCACGGTGTGCAAACCTGTTACTGCAGGCGGTGGTGGGAACACTGGTCGGGGGCGGGGGATATGAATATGTGATGTGCCGATGGCCGCCCCCGAGCCTTGCTGTAGCGTGCCTTGATCCTCATGTCGGGTTGCTGGTCTTGTTCCTCCGTTGTTCATGGGGTGGTCAAGATGAGAGAGAGAGAGAGAGAGAGAGAGAGAGAGAGAGAGAGAGAGAGAGAGAGAGAGAGAGAGAGAGAGAGAGAGAGAGAGAGAGATGGACGCAAGAGAAACAGATGGTATTTGTCAAGTGTAAACATGCCTGGTGTAGATATACTGACGTGTGTGGTATGTTGAGTGTATTTTTAGTGACATACTCATATACCTCAAGCATACTGTGTGTGTGTGTGTGTGTGTGTGTTTGCAGCGATCCTGTGTTGGTTTCATAAGTTACTAAGTTAGGTTAAGTCATGTTCCTGGAGGGAAAGTGGTGCTCTGTGTGTGTGTGTGTGTGTGTGTGTGTGTGTGTGTGTGTGTGTTTGCAGCGATCCTGTGTTGGTTTCATAAGTTACTAAGTTAGGTTAAGTCATGTTCCTGGAGGGAAAGTGGTGCTCTGTGTGTGTGTGTGTGTGTGTGTGTGTGTGTGTGTGTGTGTGTGTGTGTGTGTGTGTGTGTGTGTGTGTGTGTGAGGGAACAGTTCATGGTAAGCAATGTTCCTTGTGTTTGTGGTGTGTCCTGTGTTCTCACCTCCCCCACGATTCTGGTCGGGCCCCTCGCCGGCCGTAAGGTGCCATTACCACACAGTTTGGTCGTCCCTGCGGCACGCCGGCAGTCTGTACCGGTTTGACCCTAAAATTTCCCACCAGTAATTGTGGCGTTTGACGTACATGAGGCCGGGGGTGGAGTGTGGTGTGTGTGGGACAGGGTCCGAATGTGGCTGTGTTGAGCTGAAGTAAACCAACTACAGCTGGCTTCATACTTTGTACCTCTCTGTAAGTCTATCTACCTTCTGCATATATATATATATATATATATATATATATATATATATATATATATATATATATATATATATATATATATATATATATTTTTTTTTTTTTTTTGCCGCTGTCTCCCGCGTTTGCGAGGTAGCGCAAGGAAACAGACGAAAGAAATGGCCCAACCCACCCCCATACACATGTATATACATACGTCCACACACGCAAATATACATACCTACACAGCTTTCCATGGTTTACCCCAGACGCTTCACATGCCTTGATTCAATCCATTGACAGCACGTCAACCCCGGTATACCACATCGCTCCAATTCACTCTATGTGTGTGTGTGTGTGTGTGTGTGTGTGTGTGTGACGTCACTGATTTACTCTGACAGTTTAAGTAATCACCTCAGACAGAATTTGAGATTCAGAAGTTTATTCTCAAGAGGAGAATGGACTCCATCCACAGTATGTGTATTATGTTCGTTTCAGATCATATGCTTTTCCACTTATTCACAGGAGTTCCCTTCCTCCGCTTGCCAGATCTGTGCCCCACTGTCCTTCTCTCCGTGGGGACGGTGTGTCACGTGCCTCCTGACTAATACTAACACATGACATCCACGCATCTCTCTCAACTTGACCAGTCATTACTCGCTGATTCAAACGTTCAAGATGTCTTGTGCAAAGTTTCTTCTCTACTTTGGATTCATGATGTTTTATTGAACCATTTTCTTCTCTGCAAGTTATTATCCAAATGTTTTCTGGTGACCTTCGTTTGTTTACACTCCATACACATCGCACATACTAATTTGTAGTAAACGTCTATACACATTGTATACGATAACTTGTGGTTAAAGTCAATACACACTGTATATAAAAAATTATAGTTAACGGCCATGCACATCGTATATATTAGCTTGTAGTATACGTCCATACACATCATATACATTAGCTTGTAGTATACGTCCATACACATCATATACACTAGCTTGTAGTATACGTCCATACACATTATATATACTGGCTTGTAGTATACGTCCATACACATCATATACACTAGCTTGTAGTATACGTCCATACACATTATATATACTGGCTTGTAGTATACGTCCATACACATCATATACACCAGCTTGTAGTATACGTCCATACACATTATTTACACTAGCTTGTAGTATACGTCCATACACATTATATATACTGGCTTGTTGTATACGTCCATACACATCATATACACCAGCTTGTAGTATACGTCCATACACATTATATATACTGGCTTGTAGTATACGTCCATACACATCCTATACACCAGCTTGTAGTATACGTCCATACACATTATATATACTGGCTTGTTGTATACGTCCATACACATCATATACACCAGCTTTTAGTATACGTCCATACACATCATATACACTAGCTTGTATACGTCCATACACATCATATACACTAGCTTGTATACGTCCATACACATCATATACAGTAGCTTGTAGTGAACTGCATTTCCCTTAAAGGATGTGGGTCAAAGGTCACGCCTTCTCCGTGTGAACCATTGTTCTCAGCGTGCGTCAGTCAGTCAGGGGCCTGCCTGCCGCTGGGGCTATGTTTAGCTCAGGTGGGGCCACCACCTGGCTGGGGCTCTCTCACACATGACGTACCGACTGACGTGGAAATGAATGGCCAGGGTTGGTGATGGGTCTGTCACCAGCAGGAGGGTTGTCCTGGTGATGGGTCTGTCACCAGCAGGAGGGTTGTCCTGGTGATGGGTCTGTCACCAGCAGGAGGATGGTCCTGGTGATGGGTCTGTCACCAGCAGGAGGATGGTCCCGGTGATGGGTCTGTCACCAGCAGGAGGATGGTCCTGGTGATGGGTCTGTCACCAGCAGGAGGCTGTTTTGGTGATGGGTCTGTCACCAGTAGGAGAATATCCTGGTGATGGTGACTGTTACCTAGGCAGTTAAGTGTCTTGGTGATAGTGAGCGTCACCAGGTGGAGGGAATCCTGGAAAATACATTTTGTTTACAGTGACCGACACGGAGCGGGCAAGACATGACCCAGCGAGGCGGTCTTGGCTGAGAGAGCAGTGTGTGTGTGTGTGTGTGTGTGTGTGGGAGGGGGGGGTAAGGCCTGGGGGGGTGGTGCCTGTATGGTGATCCTCCCCCGCCCACCTTCACTATGGAGAGTGTGGTCGTACGGTGGGAAGCGTGTACGTACGTTAGTGTGTCAGCAGGAGGAGGCGCTGTGTGGGGGTGACATGTGTAGGGGGGGGAGTAAGGTATGCTGGGGGGATGGGGGAAGGATGTGAGGTGCTGGGGGGGGGTGAGGGGTCTAGAGTATGTATGGTGGGGAAAGGTATGAGTGTCGGAGGTCGGAGGCCCTGGCGTGGCGGGGATGGAGAGAGTCCATGGTATGTGTGGTGGGGAAAACATATATGTTGTAGGTCAGGGTGTTGGGGAAGAAGGGGTCCACGGTGAGGAAAGTATCCATGTGGTGGAGGAGGGAGGAGGGAGGGTGTATGGTGGAGGAGGGAGGAGGTGTGTGGTTGAAGAGGGAGGGTGTGTGGTGGAGGAGGGAGGAGGTGTGGTGGAGGAGGAAGGGTGTGTGGTGGAGGAGGGAGGGTATATGGTGGAGGAATTGTATCGTAATATATTGCTACTTAAATAGATCTTTGTATTCATACATCAGTATGTTTTGTGAGAGTCAGAGTGGGTACACAGTTGATTATGTTCATATATGATCTCAAAATAATTACTTCTGTAGACTCGATTTTCTTTGTTTTCTTTGCATTATTCTTGATTTCTCATCCTTGTTGGTAAGACTTGCCTCTCGTAGTGGCAAGATGATACGTCACATTACGACTATGCAGACAGATTATGTATATTTTCTTCGTGTGTTTTTCACCTTATGAACCGCTTGGTGTAATCATGCACTGTATTCCTGGTCAGAAATTTTCTTCAGTCCACCTGTCTGTACAGTGGGTTCATGATCAGTACAGTGAAGACGTTTTATGATCAGAGATGTTCGGGAGGAGAGCTTCGTGTTGGGTGTATGTCATAATATGTTATGCTGCTCCAGTGTGAGGATGTATATTGCCACATGACAACACTCATACTTGTGCTGTTTGGCCTGGGCAGTTCCCACTGGCCACAGTCGTCGTTCCAATATTCATCTCTGCATTTTTCATTTTTTTCATTAAGATCTAATGTTGCATAAAGGGATGCATAATTCATTCATGAAAGTGAACATCTTCCTCTTATGAAAACTTGATATTATGATTATCATTCAACATTGTGTCTCTATAATTCATAGAGTTATGATGGAAGGTCACCTGAGGATACACTAAACTGGTTAGTCTAACACAAAATTGATATAAGTTACTAAAATACATATTAACTATAATTACGGTTATAAACACAACACTTGAGAGGAATATTTACTGTTTGGGAATATTTTTTTTTATGTTAGCTGAGACGACACGGGCAGGTGAGGGCCATTTTATCGACCAACTCCCAGGAGTGGACGAACAGCTGGGTTGACTGTGAACCGAGTGCCGTAACCAGGATTCGAACCTTATGCGCTCGACCCTAGGCGGCCCGTGATGTTACTTCTTCATTTCCTTGTGGCACATGTAGATACCAGCTCCACTGTGTCTCATATTGTCCAACCTTTCCTCTTTGCTTACTCGTGTAAAAAGAATGAAGCAAACTCAAAAGACAATAATTTCAGTAATGGACAATATTGACATGAGAAAGTTGCGGGGTTTTTCTCTTACGTTGGACTGTCAGTAATAAAGAATTCATTATTTAGTGCCACACTGTTCTTTATATATCAAAAGTTTTAAACTCTCAACCAAAACTTTATTAAACTCTTAGATTTACTTCATCAAACTTTTAATAATTTCATAAAATGATAATCAGTTATATAGGCGAAATATAGTCGCCATGACCTCCCTGGTGAGGCATCTACCTCCCTGGTGAGGCATCTACCTCCCTGGTGAGGCATCTACCTCCCTGGTGAGACATCTACCTCCCTGGTGAGACATCTACCTCCCTGATGAGGCATCTACCTCCCTTATGAGGCATCTACCTCCCTGGTGAGACATCTACCTCCCTGGTGAGGCATCTACCTCCCTGGTGAAGTCTCACCTACCTCCCTGGTGAGGCATCTACCTCCCTGGTGAAGCATTTACCTCCCTGGTGAGGCATCTACCTCCCTGGTGAGGCATCTGCCTCGGGATGTATTAGCGTCCCCGGCAGTCGAGTGTTATGTACGGTGCGTCGTGGAGGTGTGGCGACGTCTGCTTCCTCAGGGATGGAGGTGCGTGCCAGGAGGACCAAGTGCCTGCGTCGCGCCCCAGCCCCTAGGGCAGGGTGGCTACCACTACCACCTGCCCCACACCCCACCCGGGGCCGTAATTACCTGGGGGACGGGGGAACAAATGAGGCATTCCAGGCTGAGCTGACGACCTCCCTGGTACAGGTCAACTACCCTCGACCCCCGTTGTCACCTGGGGCACTGCCCTGCCCCGCCCCAGGCTGGCGGGGCGTAACTGGTAAGGCGTGTGGGGGTGGGTGGCTGACAGGTGTGCGGGGGTGGGAAGGATGATAGGTGTGCGGGGGTGGGTGGCTGACAGGTGTGCGGGGGTGGGAAGGATGACAGGTGTGCGGGGGTGGGTAGCATGACAGGTGTGCTGGGGTGGGTGGTTCTGACAGGTGTGCGGGGATGGGTGGCTTGGCCGACGTGCGAGGGTGGATGGGCTGAAAGGTGTGTGGGTTGGGAATACGGTGGGTGAGGTTGGTCGGTGGGTGGATGGAGGCTGTTGGGCGGGGTTGGTGGGTTAGCTGAGGTGCGCTTTGGGCGAGCGGGAGTGGGCTGGAATAAGCGGTGGGTCAGGAGAATAGAGTCTGGTTAGAGGAGGCTGTAGGTGGGCTGCTGGAGGAGGCTGTAGGTGGGCTGCTGGAGGAGGCTGTAGGTGGGCTGCTGGGGGAGGCTGTAGGTGGGCTGCTGGAGGAAGCTGTAGGTGGGCTGCTGGAGGAGGCTGTAGGTGGGCTGTTGGAGGAGGCTGTAGGTGGGCTGCTGGAGGAGGCTGTAGGTGGGCTGCTGGAGGAAGCTGTAGGTGGGCTGCTGGAGGAGGCTGTAGGTGGGCTGCTGGAGGAGGCTGTAGGTGGGCTGCTGGAAAAGACGTAGCTAAGTCGCCATTCGTAAAAAGTTTGTTTACCAATGGCGTCTTAGCCACGTCCCTTCCTTGTACTTTCTGTCTCATTCTTGTATCTCCCCTGGCGATGTGATCAATACACGAAAGTGCACTTGGGAACTTATATAGATGGGTAGATAGTTATTTCTCCTATACATATATATTCAGTTTTTTTATTCATCAACTTACCGTCATAGTTATTAGATTAGTTACCAGAAAATGATGCAGTTTATAACCGAACAAAAAACATGACCGATTGCGCTAACAAAAACAATGTCTCCTTCCTGCTGGCACTGCGAGGGAGGCAGGTAGTGTTGTGAAGGTTAGCGCTGTGTGTGTGTGTGTGTGTGTGTGTGTGTGTGTGTGTGTGTGTGTGTGTGTGTGACTATCGGGGGATGAGGCAGACGTACACGGTAAAAAAAAAAAAATGTATCTTACCACTTTTTATGTGAAACAATATGACGCGACAGACGAAGGATTTTGAGAAATGCCCATTGGTCTGGCCTCACAGTGGTAGCCCCGCTTTCATGATATTGTAATACAACTGTTGATAGCAACGTTTCCTGTCACATGTTGTGATAAAAGTTGTATTGATTTCATATTTCGATGGACGTAAGTATAAAGTGGAGCTGACATGATTGTAAGGAAATTTGTCTCACATTAACGCTTACCAACCCTCCCCCAGACAACACGGGTCGTATCGATCATTTCGTAATTCATCGGACCCATCCAGGAAGATGGTATTTTTCCCGTGTGTACATTGCCTCCCCCACACATAGCCTCCACATGTACGAAGAGACGCCATCTTGTGACTGTGGCACAGGACCTACTCTCTCTCTCTCTCTCTCTCTCTCTCTCTCTCTCTCTCTCTCTCTCTCTCTCTCTCTCTCTCTCTCTCTCTCTCTCCCCAACCCCCCCCCCCTTCGTCCCGGCCTTAGCAGCTTCCTCATTCTTTCAGTCGTGGTCATGGCTCGTCCTGCCGCCCACCACACCAGCCACCCAGCTGCTCCCAGCTGCTCCCCACAACAACAAACCCGACTTGCTGTGGTACATGGCTGACCTGACCTGACCTGACCTCTCCTGCTGCTTGGCATCCAGAGTGTCGTGCTAATGAGGTTGTGAACTGCCGTGTGTGTGTGTGTGTGTGTGTGTGTGTGTGTGTGTGTGTGTGTGTGTTTGTGAGCGCGTGCGTTAGTCCGTTACATAAGCGGCGTAAAGTGTCTCCCTGTGGGATTTTTATCGCATTGTTGTTACGTACAGATCATCACAGTTTGATTCAACAAAGATTGATAGACGATTAGTTATAATGCCAGAGAGAGAGAGAGAGAGAGAGAGAGAGAGAGAGAGAGAGAGAGAGAGAGAGAGAGAGAGAGAGAGAGTGTCTGTGTGTACGTCGCTGGCCAGAGGCTGCGTCAGGCCCTCCCTGGCATGCAGTGGCTACCAGCACAAGGCGTCAGGTCGTGGACGCCACACCTCGTGACGTAACGCTTCGTTAACAGTGCCCGGATGGTGAAGGTGAGAGACGTAAATACGTGTAAACGCTTTGCTTGGATGATCCGTAAAACTGAAGTGGGGAGAAAATCACAGGTATTGCCCCCGGATGACGCAAGTGTGGCAATCTTCAGTCATCTGAATTATTTCTTGACCCTTACCCAAGCAGTCGTCCCGGTGGAGTCACACTGATCCCCGTACACTGCTTGCGCTCCCGACTGTAAGTGGAAACGGAGTTGCGATTCCGTCGTGATATAAGGCATTTTTTGAGCTTAATGTCTTGAGCAGGACGGTATGACGCTCATGTCTACTCATGTACGATCGTTTGGCATGACGGTACGACTCACTGAACACATGATACGACCCAGGTGGAAGATGGCCCAGCCTTCGACCTGACCTTCACGGGTCAAGTCAAATGCCAACGCTATCGATTCCAAAACTTATACAGTCGTGCTCAAGGGTCGTACCTTCGTCCTCAAGGGTCGTATCGTCGTGCTCAAGGATCGTACACTCGTGCTCAAGGGTCGCACCGTCGTGCTCAAGGGTCGCACCGTCGTCCTAAAGGGTCATAATGACGTCCTCGAGGGTCATACCGTCGCACTCAAGGGTCGTAACGTCGTCCTCAAGGGTCGTAACGTCGTCCTCAAGGGTCGTAACGTCGTCCTCAAGGGTCGCACCGTCGCACTCAAGGGTCGTACCGTCGCACTCAAGGGTCGTAACGTCGTACCTTGATCAAGGATCGCATCGACGCCCTCCCTCGCCATGCTTAGCCAGAGCTGCAGTTAAGAGTGTAGCTTTAACTGGCCTCCAGGATTATGAAACAAGCATCATGATTGGCTGGTGAAGGTCACAAGGCTCGTCTCTCACACCCCATAAGACCTGTCTCGAACACTGCACGGAGGTGTGGTGTCTTGACCTCCATAAACCTGACAGTTTATACAATAATAATGGTTAATGATAATGATGATAATAATAATGATGATAATAATAATAATAATAATAATAATAATAATAATAATGATAATAATAATAATAATAATAATAATAATAATAATAATAATAATAATAATAATGATAATATCCCTGGGGATAGGGGAGAAAGAATACTTCCCACGTATTCCCTGCGTGTCGTAGAAGGCGACTAAAAGGGGAGGGAGCGGGGGGGCTGGAAATCCTCCCCTCTCGTTTTTTTTTTTTTTTTTTTTTAATTTCCAAAAGAAGGAACAGAGAAGGGGGCCAGGTGAGGATATTCCCTCAAAGGCCTAGTCCTCTGTTCTTAACGCTACCTCGGTAACGCGGGAAATGGCGAATAGTATGAAAGAAAAAGAAAATAATGATTATGATAATATTAATAATGATGATGATCATAATGATAATAATAATAATAATAATAATAATAATAATAATAATAATAATAATAATAATGATAATATTAATAATGATAATGATAATAATGATAATGATAATATTTATGGGGTTGGGTTATGATACATCATACCTGAAAAATATCATTTGTTTATGTCATAGATTTCATGTGATTAGAGGTGGGTTGTTGACATTGATATCTGTATGAAATTGTCAGTATTTTCCATGAACAACTGTTGGACGTTAATTGATTATTGATTGCCACGTAGACTCATTATGATTGTTGAATGATACAGTTTACTTTGACGAGAGACTTGAACATAACACTGGCCAGTGTACCGGTGGATAGAATCTTACGAATGTGATATCAACAATCAAGATTGACCAATTGGTTGTTTGGGTGTTTGGACCAATCAGCTGTCAGGACCGTTGAGGTCAACTTCAAACTACATCCACCACCACCAACCAGATGATCTTTTAACACCTTCCTCAGGTGTTAAGGATAATTCGTAAGACCACATCCACTCACAGCGTACATGGCCCGTGCAACAGTCAGATTTACCCAGTAAAGGAACCACTTCACCACACATTAATCGTGGCTCACAGTGCCTTTTGCTCAGGCTTGTGTACGTGAACACCAAGTTCAGTTCCTTTTCTGCCTCACTTCAAGTCTTTGGCTTATGATTGAACCATTGTCGCTCGGTCCTAACAAGGCAGATGGGCAGTTTGGCAGCTGCTGTCTCCCTGCTCGCGTGTTCAGACCTGGCAACATTGGTTCAGTTGCTCCCGTAAACAGTATCTTGATGTCGGTAAAGAAAAAGAAGTCTGTGATGGCTTAGCCGTGCCAGAGGTGCCGTACGGGTTCGAGTCTTGGGCCGTACGTACAAGACAGAGAACGGAGGACGGGGCTGTAACAGTTTCAGTACTTGAGGTCGTTGCCACCACAGATGTACTGGTGTTTGATGATTGGTTCGTTCCATTCCCCCTGAGAACCGCACGTCTCGCTGGTGGTGGTTTATGAGCGAGGGTGACGGAGCGGGGCACAGCCGTCGACAGTAGTGTGGTCAGTAATTTCCTCTGACGGGAACTGTGTTTACGAAGTCATTTCCAGCGGTGGATGATGCACACCTGCTTGCCAGGCCGCGAGCTGGTGTGAATGCAAGAGTGCAATCTGCATGTCGAGATCCTCCTCCGCTTTTGTTGTGAGCGTCACCCTCCATCAACACAGGTATGTGTACGCACATGCTCCACCTCAACGTTGCCTTCATGCAGTAAGCAGCAGGTCCTCTTGACAACGTCTCAATATAGGCAGGCACTCCAGCAAGCAACCACTTCACATTCTCTTGTGTATGTCGTAGATCATCGTGGGTGAGGGAGTATAACCAGAGGTCCCACCTACTTTGCTGGAGATGTCTGTCGACCATAGCTACCCTGTTACCTAACCATCGCTGGCTCTGTCCTGCTGCCACTCCTCTCTGCGTGTGTGTGTGTGTGAGGTTGGTCCAGGCCACTTAAGATATCCATTATCGCTGCTGTCTGGCTGGCTGGGTCTCTGTTATGTTGCCACCATCCTTATGGACGCCACCCTCGGCCTGTGCTGGTGAGGGAGTTTTTCTGGATGTGTTTGTTTTGCTGCTTGAGCTATGCATGCGTGAGACCTGAAGTAATCAACAGTGATATTATTATTATTATTATTATTATTATTATTATTATTATTATTATTATTGAGCAGTAGTATCGTTATTATTATATTTTTGTTATACTTGATCGACGTTTCCAGCGTTCGCGAGGTAGCGTGAGAAACAGACGAAGAAAGGCCGCATCCGCTCACATTCATTTTCTAGCTGTCCTGTATAGTGCACCGAAACCACAGCTCCCTATCCACATCCAGAACCCACATACCTTTCCATGGTTTACCCCCCAGATGTTTCACATGACCGGTTTTAGTCCACTGACCGCACGCCGACCCCTGTCTGCCACATCGTCACAATTCACTCTTTCCCGTGCACGCCTCTCACCCTCCTACATGTTCAGGCTCCGATCACTCAAAATCTTTTTCACTCCAGCCTTCCACCTCCGGCTGGGTCTCCCCGTTCTTCCTGTTCCCTCCTATTCTGACACATATATCCTCATTGTCAACTTTTCCTCACTCATTCTCTCCATATCTCCAAACCATTTCAGCAAACCCTCTTCAATTCTCAAAACACACACACACACACACACACACACACACACACACACACACACACACACACACAGGCCGTACCATTGCGCAACGAGCAGAACGAACATCCGGGTATGATCGTGTTATATCATCACGCAACCTTCCTCTCCTCGCCCCCCTTCCCTCCCTTAGATACGCCCCACGAATAATTCTCAGTCCATAACACTCTCCCCCTCCGCCAGCCTGGGAAGGCTTGCCCGCCCTACCAGAGGAGGCCGCTGCCACCGCCAGCTGGTGGAGGAAGTAAAGGTGTGTGTTCCAGAGGGCCCGCGCCACGGAAGGTGATGGTGGTTGTCCCTCCCTCTATGTACAGTGCCACGACGCTGTTATTAACATTTCCTGTTGACCTTTACTTTTGGCGGTACTAGTCATGTGGACTTGTTGTTGGGGGACGTATGACTTGTATCCCAAGCCAGTGGGGCTTGTAACAACAAGACTAAGGCTGGGATACTTGTATCCCTGCCCAGTGGGGCTTGTAACAACAAGACTAAGGCTGGGATACTTGCATCCCAGGCCTGTGAGGCTTGTAACAACAAGACTAAGGCTGGGATACTTGTATCCCTGCCCAGTGGGGCTTGTAACAACAAGACTAAGGCTGGGATACTTGTATCCCTGCCCAGTGGGGCTTGTAACAACAAGACTAAGGCTGGGATACTTGTATCCCTGCCCAGTGGGGCTTGTAACAACAAGACTAAGGCTGGGATACTTGCATCCCAGGCCTGTGGGGCTTGTAACAACAAGACTAAGGCTGGGATACTTGTATCCCTGCCCAGTGGGGCTTGTAACAACAAGACTAAGGCTGGGATACTTGTATCCCAGGCCTGTGGGGCTTGTAACAACAAGACTAAGGCTGGGATACTTGTATCCCAGGCCTGTGGGGCTTGTAACAACAAGACTAAGGCTGGGATACTTGTATCCCTGCCCAGTGGGGCTTGTAACAACAAGACTAAGGCTGGGATACTTGTATCCCAGGCCTGTGGGGCTTGTAACAACAAGACTAAGGCTGGGATACTTGTATCCCTGCCCAGTGGGGGTTATAACAACAAGAGATGGAGGGTAGTGTCATGTTGTTGGGTCAGATGTTAGGAACAATGGGGACTGGTCGAGGGAACTTGTTCATAGAGGTGAGAACATCGAAGAACATCTGGGGATCTACGTACGTAGGTAGACTTGATGCTGTACATTATGTCGCTGTCTGTTCCTCAGTAAACTGTGTCATGGTCTTAAGCCTAATGGTTTATCAGTAACAAATCTTGCCTTTCTAGTTAGTGTAGGTTGATGGTACATGTGGGAAGCGAACTGCTTGGCCAGCACTGTACTGTCTCCTGGTGGTGTCTCACCTCAGTACGTGGGCAGCTGTCCACCTGAGTCTTTCCACCTTGAAACACGAATGTGGAAAAGGTGGACATAGTGTAGGTGGAGTGTGGTCATAGTGTAGGTGGAGCTTGGTCATAGTGTAGGTGGAGTGTAGGTATAGTGTGGGTGGAGATTAGTTATAGCGTATGTGGAGTATAGTTTTATCGTAGGTGGGGTTTAGTTATAGTGTAGGTGGAGCGTGGTTGTGGTGAACTGTGATGATAGTATAGTTGTAGCGTGTAGGTAGTATAGGTGGAACTTGGGTGTTAGTAGGTTCACTGGCGGTTATAAAACACGTAATTCATTTTTCGTCACATTATTCAACCACTGCACATGTTGTGGCGTGGGCAAGGCACCACAACACTCGAGAAACTTCAGTGTATAGAGATGATACAGATCCGGGTTGTATATACGGGTTGTATATACGGTTAATGTGATCTACACCAGAGAGATGCACTGGCTGACAAAGCCCAGATACAGGAATACAGAATCCTAGATTACATTGTTGTCAGAGCCAATTTTACAGAGTTCACAATGCCTGATTAGACCTGGGGACCTCGGGTTTGTGATAGAGGGACACTGTGTTATGTAGCGTTGTCGCGTGTGTTTCTGTGGCACAACACATAACATAGATCATGCTGTATCTACTGCAGGATCACAGGTCCATCTGTCACGTATATCTGTACACCATTCTACTGCTGGCTGCTACAGTATCACAGTATGTAGTTCTAGTATTGAGAGTTTACCACGCGAGTGTTCAGTGGTATAACACCTGTAATGTTGCTTGATACGAGTGCTACCTCGTCTCTCATCATCTCTAAGGTTCAGGAGAATCTTCGTAGGTATCGTGAATTAGTAGATTGAACAACAATACTTGTTAATTTTAGATTAATAAGTGATGCTTGAGATAAATATCTGATCTGTCATCTTGTCCAGGGTGCGGCGTCAATCATTATACAAGGCGCGAGGATCGTGGTTGTGTGGTACACCAAGTCGACCCATACGCATCTGGGTGGAGCCTGTATGCTACGTCATTGGCCCTAGAAAAAAAACCAGAAAGCGTGCTGGCACACGGCTAACGAAAACGTAGATTCATCTACACGTTGCTCACGCTTTCTGTACCTTTCCTCACCGTATCCACACTTTCCCTTACAATTAATGCAGACGCGCGAGGACCACCACCAAAACCGGTCCCTCCCCCAGCCAACACCACACAGTTTCCCGCCATTCCCAGCCGGCCTCACGGTTTCCTTGCAATTGAGGGTTCAGGGCTGCGTGACGTCACAAGGCGGCCAGCGCGGCCGGATCGTGTTTTTTTTGTTTTGAGTCAGAGTGGGCTGAGTTGGTGTATACATAGGCTTAGGGCGCTACAGTACGTAGTTACGAGAACCCCGTCATATCATGACGTGATCTGTGTGAGGAACCTTCGGCAGAACGAGCGGGAAGTCAGCGCCACGCCCTCCCGGCCGCTCCCTCCTTAACCTGGCGCGCCTGCCACCTCACACAC
>NC_092241.1:9259568-9277068 GCF_036320965.1 Panulirus ornatus | reverse complement strand
TATATATATTATATATATATATATATTATATATATATATATATATATATATATATATATATATATATATATATATATATATATCGCTTGGAACGTGCACTTGTATAAAACGTACAAAACATACGATGTCGTCCATGAGGTGGATTTGAACCCTTAGAACTTGTGGGACAGACAAGAGCATTAACTACTCAGCCAAGTGTCCATGATAAAAAAGAATGTGATTCGATTACACTTAATCAAATGTCCTGAGTCGTATGTACATTATATAGGCTCGTGTTGTGTGTGTGTGTGTGTGTGTGTGTGTGTGTGTGTAAGAGTGGAGACATGATAAATATAAATATTTAACAGTGTGGGTAACACGAGTGTAACACAGACAGTAATCACATATATTAGTCATACGTAAGCAGACACCATCAGTACGATGGCTGGAACCAAACATCAGTTGATGTGTTGTTGTTTAACGTAGACCTAAATCACTCCACCAAGGAAGGTCAACCTTTGTTGTTGTTTATCTTTACGTCAAGAGATATTAGTATATTGTGCACTGCTGCCCAGTCCTGTGGCTGGTGGCGCAGAGAAGATGTACAAGTCTTTGATGTTTCCTTTTCCCAACACACAAGACCATCATGATGAACCATTACATCTGTATACCTGGAGATCAGTCTGACACAAGTTCATCTGGAATCTCAGACGTTTCATCACAAGTATCGGTGAAAAGGGGTTCATAAAACGTGCCGAAACCAAGTCACTTATTGTGGACTGAACTACCTAGAGACATCATGATCATGCAGCAGTACACACCTATACATGGTGCAGACAAGCACTTGGTTGTCGTGGCTGCGTGCTGACCCTGGGAGGCCAGTCAGAAGTGAAGTTACTGGTTAAGTTTCGGTAAATATGATGAGATACTTTTGATGGTTTCTGAACCACATGAAGCGATGGTTTCGATGATGAGATTCCCATGTGTATAACGAAGAGTCTGGGAGCCAGAGTTCAGCCTCGCCTCGTAGCGGATGTAAGTGGGAAAATGTCATGCACGTGTTGGAACGGTATTTGACCTCATGCTGGCGGCGGTAATGATGGTCATGCAACAGGTCATCATTATACAGCAGAGTCCCACCAAGCCAAGGGATATCCCGGTGTGTCGTTGTTCTGTGGGTCATGAACTATGACATCAGCGTTTAATGTGAGGGGTGAACTTTGTAATGTCTATTCCCGCGTTTTCCTTTCCCAGAGACGTGTGACCAGGTCCCTACGTATAATTAAGTGGAATAGGATCTGTACTTAATATAGTTTCTATGCAACAGCTAACATAGTATTTGTGCACGAGCTGATAGAGTATCTGTGCACCAGCTAACTTAGTATTATTCATCAACTAACACCGTATCTGTGCATCAGCTAATGTATATGTGCACCAGCTGACACAGTGTATGTACGCCAGCTGACACAGTGTATGTACGCCAGCCATCACAGTACCCCTGCACCAGCCGACGGTTATAACCACATTCAACATTTGCACGACAACATTCACACCAGCTGTCATAC
The DNA here is from genome assembly GCF_036320965.1 of Panulirus ornatus. Classification (NCBI taxonomy): domain Eukaryota; kingdom Metazoa; phylum Arthropoda; class Malacostraca; order Decapoda; family Palinuridae; genus Panulirus; species Panulirus ornatus. The sequence continues at coordinate 9,275,524 of NC_092241.1, read as the reverse complement.
AACATCCTCACTGGCCCCATAGCCTTATCTACCCACACTCTCCACCATATCACGTCCTGCCTCTGGAAGGTGGAGCAGATTTTCCTTTAACGAGCGAATAACTTGCACTAGGAGGACTAGTTTCTGGTAACTTGTTTTTACATGATTCAACCAGTAATAACCATAAAAGAAATAGTCTCGAGGTAAAATCTGGTTAACCAAACGTTAATCTGTTTTCTGTTATTATAAGATGGAGGCTGCTTGTGGGCTGCGTTAACAGGGTGATGATAATGTGCAGGAACAGATTTACGTCGTCGCCTGGCAATTACTTGCTTCACACCGCCAGTGTCTGTCATCACAGCTAGTAGGATCCTCTCTCGCCCAGACACTCACGTACGGCCCCACGTCACCCTGGCGTGGCTCCCTCCACTCATATTACTAGAATGATGATCTGCAACTTTGTAGACCTTTAGATGGACGGCAAGTAGCAACGGGCGGTGTTGCAATCACTGTGTCGTGGGTTATGACCGTCCTAAATACCTTACAATGATGGAAGTCTCCAGCAAGTGTGTTAAACGAGGATATGATCAACTTATCACGTGTGGTAATCGAGGACCAAGTCCATCTGCGCAGCTTCGGTGACTCCAACAAGGATGTATCGTTATGTATTTCCTGTATGGCGGCGACTGACAGACCTGGGCCTCACAGCGAGGGTCTTCAACGCCGCCAGAAAAAAAAAAAGATGAGTTAAACTCACTGTGAAGAGCGGCAGAATATCATGAAGTCCTCTAGCACATGATCAGGACTTTGCTCCTCCCAGCCTGAAGTTAGGTCGATCATCAGGTACCGCTACAGGAGATCAATACAGATCTATGTTGTTTCAGTCTTGTACTACGTGTGAGTAACACTTGTTCATTTTCTGAGACTCACACCACATGAGAAACCCAGAGGATCATCACCCTGTGATCGCCTGCACACCTCAGCCTTGTTGTTGTGTGTTGCAGGGGTCGAGGGGCATGGCAGGGTGCTGCTGCCTACCCTGTCTGTGCAGCTGCTGTTGTGTTCCCTTCCTCTGTTGTCGCTACGAGTGAGGCCGACTGACCGTGATGCATGTACGTACGAACCTTCCCAGGTGGCGCTCACATGGTCACCACACCTCCTGCAGGCCCCCCTTGCTACAGACCACACCAGCGGACGGAGGAGGAGGAGGAATATCTACCCGGAAATCGTAGCTCGAATGTTACATCCCAGGAGGAGAAGTAAAGAGGTCGAGGTTTACGCAGGAATTTACGCGATTGGCTCAAGCCTGTGGTTAGCCCACTTCTGGAGCCAAGAGCCGCGTCCACGAGAGGCTGTGGTACTCGCTTGTGGTTAGCCCACTTGTGGGATCTGAGTAAAATTGCCCGGACTAAGTCGACGTCAGAGATGCTTAATGGGAAGTAACGGGATGTGTCACGTGATGTCACGCCTGATAACGTCATCACAGGGAACAACGAGGGTGACGTCACGTACGGACGGTGACACATCAGTTGGTAACCCTGACTTCACTGCTGGACACGATCAGACGAGTTTGTTCCGTTTCGTGTGACATCACTGTCACAGCTCAAGTTAGGGCACTGCTGGAACAGTGACTTGCTCTCACTGGCGAAGAAGTAGGTCAGACAGCGGCACTGCTAAACTGGTACAAGTGATGTCACTGCTAGAAGAATAAAAAAATGTCACTTATGGAATGACGTAAGATAGGACCAAGTTGAAGCAGATGATGTCACTGCCATGGTGATGCACTTGACCTCACTGGCAAGGTAAGGCAGGTGATGTCACAGACGAAGTAATGTAACTGATGACTGAGAGTGACAGGGAGACCGTTACTGATGTTACTATTGGCTTAAGTCGTAGTGAAGGGGTTAAGTCGTCGTAGTGAAGGGGGTTAAGCTGTCGTAGTGAAGGGGTTAAGATGACGTAGTGAAGGGGTTAAGGTCTTCATTCATTCGTTAGTTCGGTGGTCCTGGGACAGCGTTGTCCGGCGGTGACGTCAGGCTTGGAGCATGTGCGCGGAACGTCCGGCGGCTGGTGTACGTGTACGTGTGTGTGTGTGTGTGTGTGTGTGTGTGTACGTGTACGTGTGTGTGTGTGTGTGTGTGTGTGTATGTGTGTGTGTGTGTGTGTGTGTGTGTTGAGCCAGTGGTGGCTTTGACATCAAGCCACATCTGTAACCTCACATATTACTGTACTTTAGGTACGTAAGGACCCTGAACCCAGCTGTAAAGGCGGCCCCATACTCGCCTGTATCTCTGTAACTGTACACATACAGGTTTGTCCAGTGTCTGTACCGTGTGGTGGTCCGCGCCACGGTGTGTGTGTGTCTGTAGCGTGTGGTGGTCCGCGCCACGGTGTGTGTGTGTCTGTAGCGTGTGGTGGTCCGCGCCACGGTGTGTGTGTGTCTGTAGCGTGTGGTGGTCCGCGCCACGGTCTGTGTGTGTCTGTAGCGTGTGGTGGTCCGCGCCACGGTCTGTGTGTGTCTGTACCGTGTGGTGTCCGCGCCACGGTGTGTGTGTCTGTAGCATGTGGTGGTCCGCGCCACGGTCTGTGTGTGTCTGTAGCGTGTGGTGGTCTGCGCCACGGTCTGTGTGTGTCTGTAGCGTGTGGTGGTCCGCGCCACGGTCTGTGTGTTGTATAACCAGTGGTGCTGGGTGGCTTATTCTGACACCATCAGTACCTTGCTGACACCTGCGTGACCATGACGGTACGTGGTACACGACATCCTCCACCACGACGGTACGACCCCTGGGTATGAATGACCTGTACGCATGACACTAATGTGTCGTACCGTCGTGCTTCAGGGTCGTACCTTCGCTGTTGAGGGTCGTACCGTCGTGGTTATGGGTCGTACCTTCGCTGTTAAGGGTCGTGCCGTCGTGCATAAGGGTCGTACCTTCGCTCTAAAGGGTCGTACCTTCGCTCTTAAGGGTCGTACCGCCGTGCTTAAGGGTCGTATCTTCGCTCTAAAGGGTCGTACCTTCACTCTAAAGGGTCGTATCTTCGCTCTTAAGGGTCGTACCGTCGTGCTTAAGGGTCGTACCACGTAGCTGAAGAGACTGATTGTATATATAAACTGAAAAAGAGAAAAAGTTATCATTTTTGTTCGTAGATATTATGATCTGGTTGTAGCCAAATGTTTCAGATATTAACATACACAAATGACTCACATTTCGGTAAGACTCGCGCCGCCGCCCACATTCACTGAAACGGATTTTTCCCAACTATACAACACACGTACTGGAATACGGGGAAAAAAATAATACATACACATGATCATTATTGTTTAAAGGAGGAGCTCTGGCCACAGGGGGAACTTTTGGTCAGGTTTTAAGAATTGACCCTCGGGTTGTTGGAACTTAAATTCTTGTGAGTTATGACCGGACACATTACACCACTGCTCACATCATATGACGTGTTATGTATGACAAACATCTATTTTTATTAACTTTGAAAATTGCCCGGTTATTTGGCTGTATATGAGGGTAGAGGACCAGGACTCGTAAATTTGAACTAGATGTGTATTTTAGTACGGAATTTTGTCAGTTGTATATTAAGACAAATGGTCCATGGAAACCAGTGTTTGAGCAAGGGAACCAACTGCTCACAGGCGACACACAGAGGGCGACACTCGGTCACACCGTAATACAGGAGGGGATGTTTCTGGGCAGAAGGGGTTACTCTGGTGTGGGAATATAAGAACAAAAATGTTTTGATCATAAATCTGCTCCACGTATAAACCAGCCACTGGTTGTGTCCCAGCCTAGTGCACACTGCTGGTTGGTATGAGGCTGTTTGACTTCCTCGGTCGATCAAGGACCTGCCTCTAGTCATGATCAAGGACCTGCCTCGAGTCATGATCAAGGACCTGCCTCGAGTCATGATCAAGGACTTGCCTCTAGTCATGATCAAGGACCTGCCTCGAGTCATGATCAAGGACCTGCCTCGAGTCATCAAGGACCTGCCTCGAGTCATGATCAAGGACCTGCCTCGAGTCATCAAGGACCTGCCTCGAGTCATGATCAAGGACTTGCCTCGAGTCATGATCAAGGACCTGCCTCGAGTCATGATCAAGGACCTGCCTCAAGTCATCCTCTTCCTGTGAAGTGGTGATGTCACGGTGCTTTCCTGAGTCACATGTTGTGACGCAAGTACGCATGTGACGGTGTTGTTGTGAGTGAGGGAACGAATGATGAGAGGTTCGTATGATCGTCATAAGTGGACACGAAATCCCTTTCGTGATCGTTGAATGCGTGCGTGCGTGCGAACGCTGCGGATAGCGAAGATAACAAGTGTTGCGAGATAGACACGACGTGTTGTGACTCAAGGTCTTGGTTACTGGCGGTCACGTCATGCGTAGAAAGACATCAATACCGGCGAGGTTTAGCACGGGAGGGTCATCGGCTCATGGAGGTTCATGACGATCTCCAGTCCTGGGTGAGGAGGATTGTGCAGCAGCGAGGAGTGAGGGTGGGTGGTGGCACACGTGCACGGCGCCCACCCAGCACAGCAGACCTGACGGACGCTCCTCCTCCCGCCGCCGCCTACGGTCACCACCCTCCCACGTGCCACAGCCTTCAACTACCCCATGACCTCTCGTCTACCACACCCTCTTACTACGCCACACCCTCTCACTGCGCCACACCCTCTCACTACGCCACAAACTCTCACTACGCCCCTACATCTCTCACAACCCCATATTCTCTCACTGCGCCGTTACCTCTCTCTACCCCACAACTTCTCACTAAGGCTCTATCTCTTACAACGCCGTAGGCTGTCTCTACACCATAGCCCCTCACTGCTCCACAACCTCTCACTGCTCCACCACATCACTGCGCCACAACCACATACACACGCATACACTGCGCCACGACTTACACTTGCTGTACCGCTTCGTGCCACCAGCTGTGTCCCGACAGCACGTGTTTCTTGCGTTCTGATGGTCCGCGCCTCGTTTGTTTCCCCAGGCCTCCCCGTGGTACGTCACGCACCGTGCCAGCTTATAATTCCGTGACCTTACATTAGGCTTCGGGCGATCGGCTCGCCTGCCTCATTTTCCATAATGTTCTCTGGAAAACAAATTGGTTTTTTTAAAGTTTTCCTTCGTCAGGAGAGAACATTGGTGGTTTGAGCCACTTGAGCGCGATGTTACGACCCTTCCTGATGACGGTACGACCCTTGAGCATGACGGTATGACCCTTGAGCATGACGGTACGACCCTTGAGCATGACGGTATGACCCTTGAGCATGACGGTACGACCTTTGAGCATGACGGTACGATCCTCGAGCATGACGGTACGATCCTTGAGCATGACGGTACGACCCTTGAGCATGACGCTACGATCTTCGAGCATGACGGTACGATCCTTGAGCATGACGCTACGATCCTCGAGCATGACGGTACGATCCTCGAGCATGACGGTGCGACCCTTCAGCATGACGGTACGACCCTTGATGGCAACGGTTTCGACACAGTGGCACGGCCCTTAATCACGACTTTACGACCCTAGAGTACGATGGTGCAACCTCTGGGTATGAAAGTTTGACCTGTGACTGTGACCTTCGTCGTGCTCAAAGGGTTAATATGGAAGGTTCAGAAACGGTACGAAGCTTTTGAAATGCAATCATAGTACAGAGACGTAGTTAAGGTGCCAGTGGCGTCTTAGCTACATCTCTTCCTGGTACATCAACTGACTGTTGTACGTCTTGTATCTCATTCTTGTGTCTCCCCTGACGATGTGATCATTACACGAAAGTGCACTTGGGAACTTATCGTGTTTCATTTCCCCTTGGACTCATAGGAATATATATATATATATATATATATATATATATATATATATATATATATATATATATATATATATATATATATATATGTGTGTGTGTGTGTGTGTGTGTGTGTGTGTGTGTGTGTGTGTGTGTGAATTAGGTTGCAGAGATGTGCATGGGGGACTCTGTTAAGTACATGGTCACTGGTTGGGTCAGTTATTGCGGGCGGGTTGTTTACTCTTAGCCAGAGACCATTTGTTATCGTGGTATGTCAGTGGGATACGAACCTGGGTGTCATGTGGAACAAGACCTAGTGGTGTTGGAGGTGCAGTTGCCAGGGCAGCACCTGCAGGAGGAGGATGGGTCTGCCTCCCACACCATCCTAGGCCGACGACCTTACCTCTCCTACCCGTGTCCTTCAACCCTGGACGCCCTCGCCCTCTGTGCTGCGTGGTGGGTGTGCGCGGGGGTGGGCGTGTGGACCAGCTCCCCCATGTATGTGTGTACGTGTGTGTGTGTTTGTGAAGATAAAGATAGCAAGTGTATGTGTTTGCGATAGATTCAGATAGCAGTGAATATGTTTAAGAGCAGGTGTATTTCATTGTATCATTAGTACGCGTGTATGCGAGACGAAATATATAAGCAGGTGTGTGTGTGTGTGTGTGTGTGTGTGTGTGAGAGAGAGAGAGAGAGACAGAGAGAGAGAGAGAGAGAGAGAGAGAGAGAGAGAGAGAGAGAGAGAGAGAGAGAGAGAGAGAGAGAGAGAGAAATGCCGGTGTGTAGGTGGGTTGTTGCATGTGGGTTATCTTTAGTACATTTTAATGTGTGTTTGCCGTGCCATTATGTTCATACACATGTTGTACCTACATGTTAGATGTGTGTGTACTGTGTAATATGTGGCTGGTATTTGTGTCGTTTGATTATCGCTCATCATTACTCCCATCCTCTCTGTGAAACTTGTTAATGGTGCAGCCCTGAGTGACGCCAGAGTATGATTAACGCCTGTATGATGGTGTGAGGTGATGGTGTAACTGTAGCCAGCTTGGGGTCAGGACGGGCCGGGCGCTGCCTACCTCTAGTATGGCGCGTCTCGTGGTACCAGGAAGACACACGGTTGCCTCTCTGAGTCAGCCGCTGGAAGCACCAGCATGGCATCACCCTTAAAGGGATCTATGACCTTTTTCTTTGTATTCTAATTCCTACATACATTAACAAGATGCGACGCGCAGTTATCGTATAGAATCAATAGTTTTAACGTTCGTGCGTCCTCATTAATCTATCGTTATGTTCAGACTCAGTCACGTGGAATATGGCTCATCGCTGGAACTTCTGAGAAGTTTGAGGAGTCAGTTATTGATCTTTTCTTGTGATTTCATCGCACGCGAGAAATTCGTTAAGGGCGAAGGATCTTGCGTCAGGCAGGAATGTCCGTACGAAAGAGGTACGAGGCAGTTGTCTTACAGCGACGCCGCCGGCGGAGCGCAGAGACTTGCAATGTCCACAGCTTTCATTTCTTTTTCTTTTTATACGTCCCACGCTCGTCACGCCCGCACGTTTGTCACGTGATAACAGTTTATAATTGTATGAGAAGTGTGTTCTGACAGGAAAGCCTCTTTTGTCTCTTAATTATCAGTGGAAGTGAGTTGCTGAGATGTGACAAGTGAATCGTGGCGGGAGTTTGAGCAGGTGGCCAGGAGAGAGAGAGAGAGAGAGAGAGAGAGAGAGAGAGAGAGAGAGAGAGAGAGAGAGAGAGAGAGAGGAGGGTTGCCTGGATAGAAGGGCTGCCCGCCCTCCCCCGGCACCGACCGTTACTAAGCTCCGTGTTGACCAGTATGACCATCAGTTCTGCCTAACTTTCTTTTGACGTTCAACAAAATGTTGAAGCTCATGTTATCCTTCAGGAGGTGTCATGGGGACGTAAATTTCAAGAGTGGGTATATAGAACGGTGAGGTAGTTTGGTTGTTAGCGTGAATGAATGGGGTCGGCAATGTTGGGGCGGTTGACGAAATCATCTGGAAGGATCGTGGGACTACGTGGGGGTGAGGCGAGGGAGGTGGGGGGGTTACCAGTTTGGGGGCCCCTCCCGGCTCCGACCACCCGGTTACCAATTTTGAATGGATCTGCACCGTCACTGGTGGCTTTCTTAACCCTCATTATGCCTTTGTACTGTAGTAGTGGTGATTGTAGCGATGATGATGATGACGCTACGTTTGTAGTAATGGTGTGGATGTCGATAGATGTAATAAAGATGTGCTCTATGTATATTTGTGGGAATTTCTCCCTTGAGGTTTTCTCATACTTAAATGTAGCTGGTGGCAAGCAGCCATCTACCAGGGAGGAACTACCCGTCTGAGTACCAGGAGGGTTAATAACAGTGGTGTAGTGAGCAAACACTTCAGTGGCTGTCAAGTTTCTCTTCCCGTCGATCCTCTCTGCCTCGTATACACTTTGTGGGTTACTAACAGTCCACAAACACACACCCCATCTCAAACCTAACACACGACAGAGTGTAATCCCCCTCTACTCTTTATTCTTAACGCTAAATTTTCTTTTGTTGCAGTGAGCGCTACGCGTCAGTCCTGCTTAATGGTAAACCATCGTCATGAGAATAGAAAGTTCAAGAGGTGTGGCCCCACGAGTGTAGAACTCTCTCGCCGTGCAGCACAGGTAGGTAGCTACATACGTATGTCTGAAAAGGATTCTTCTCTGTTTATAATGGTACATTACCATGAGTTTCTATGTTCATGAATTTGTGCAAATATTTTAAAGCGTATGTTTATGTTCTTGTGGCCAAAATTCTTCAGTGTAAGTTTTGCTTCCATAAATTTCTTGAAAAGCGTACCCTGGCTCTGCTCACTTGTTTGCTTGCGTGATGTATCCGCTTTGGTGCGTTCGTAATGTATGCTTGCTTGTGCATTTGTCAGCATGTAGTAATTTAACAATAAGATCTCTAGAGGCTTCAATTAAGACTTTTATAAGACGATGAATTTGGAAGTGGGTGTTTTGCGTGATGGTGTATTTCCACGACTAATTTAACTCACATTTACGTAACAAGCAAGACGTAAGGCACTAACGAGATGACCATAGTTATGATGCATCGTCTCGGGGTCAGGCCATCGTGGGTCCAGCACCTTGTATTTCAGAACGTTTGTATTAAATAAAGTTTCTGATTTCGAGCGATGGCAGCAGTGATGAAGGTAGCAGTACCTGCTGGAGCAGCGAGCGAGCCAGCCAGCCCGAGGCAGTGGGAGCAGCGGGTCGTGACTGGGTAACAGGTGGGCAGTTGCCTCCCTCCCCCTACGCATCCTCCCCCAACCACGCTCACCCCCACCAGACCTTGCACACCCAAGTCTCCCCCACTCTGCCACACACACACCTGCCCGCCAAACTCTCCTCCCGCCCCTAACACATACGCACAGTGGACTGTGGCTTGTATGTGGAAGATAAAGACATGGTGTATATATACTACTTTTAAGACTGGGCAACGTGAGGGTAAAACTCCCTCCCCGTGACGCACAAGTGATAATCACAGCCTCCCGTACCACACTCCCTCCACCACACTCTTCTGCCCCTACCCACTCACACAGCCTTGAACCCCCTGAAGTTAAGCACCCGCCAGCGCACTCCTCCTTCCTTAACCCACCCCCCCCCCCCACTACGCACGTCCTTCCCTCGCCTCACACCCGCACCCTGGCACTCCCAAGCCCCCCCGAACCAGCAGCACCCAACACCCGCTCTCCCGTAGCTGGCCTCCCGAAACCACTCTTGCTCCGACACGTCATTCCACCCCCCACCCCCCCACTTCCCCAACCGCCACCCCTAACCCCATCTCGCTAAATCCCCCACCCCCCCCTCACACACTTCATCACTTGGTCTCCGCCCATGATGGCCACGGGGTCTCCATCCCAGGTGTGCTCTGTGTAATAATGATAATCAACAGTTTATTGAATTAATGAACGGCTGAAAATATACTTAGAATATTCATAACAAGACAAAACAGATCCGCTATTGATAGGAAGCGGTTAAGCACAGTCTTCACAAAATTGCTTTACCTTGATGTCGTTTACTGATTACTGATGTTCTCATTGGTTGGGAAGAAGCTGTTCCGCGGTATTACGTACAAAGTTTGTAAGGTTCGGTGTGGTTGTGGTGCCGAACTACAGCTTGGGGACTAGGGATCTCTGGTGTCAGGAGGCGATAGGGGCGAGGATGGTACAGCCGCCTCGTCCTAAACTTGTCGGATGAGGTCCAGGTGGTGATGGTCGGAGAGAGTAGGGAGAACCAGCGAGGGTGTTGAGCGCTTCTGGAAGGTGGTGATGTAAGAGGAACAAAAAGGATAATCTTGTCTGCCCTTATGTGTGTGTGTGTGTGTGTGTGTGTGTGTGTGTGTGTGTGTGTGTGGGAGTGTTGGTTTTGTAGCTACGTTTGTTTGGCCAGGATCAGGGTCATGTGTGTCTCTTGATTATATGCTCGTGTCGTTCGTGCATGTTTCAAGATGGCTGTGTTTTGATTTGTGTACAAGAGTTGCACAAGTATATGTACATGTGGAGGTGAGTCAACCAGATATGTTGGTGTATATGTCACTTTAAGGGAAGTAGTTTTTATAAAGACAGGTATAAACAAGCACACGAGAGGAACACAGCCAACGAACACCCTGCAGTGGGCATGCTATGTGGCGAGCTGGGTGCTGCCTGTTGCCCCGATTTCACTTTTCAGTTTTTTGCTCCTCGAGGGATAAATCCATTCGGCCGAGCCTCACATCCTGCTTGTGGCGCATCGCCGGACACTTGTGCAACGTTACCCTCACACGATATCCTCACGGCCTTGCACGCCTGTCAGGCCAATGACATTGTGTTCCTAGAACTTAGATGTGCAGATTGGCCGAGTTCTCAGCCACCACCGTGTCTCGCCCCTTCCTCTCCTCTGTGTGGTACCTTACCTGCTGTATCTTGGATCTTGCGCTAGCACGGAGGTGGGGGGTTGAGTGGGGAAGAAGGATCTCCTGGAGGGCCCCTCCCCCCCCCATCTGGCCCTCTCCTCACGTAACAAAGGAACCCAAGGCGCAGTTTAAGGGACAAAGGAAGGTGGCGTAGGCGCGGATGTGGAAGGTGACCTGGGGCTGGCTGTGTGGGGGTTACGTGGGGGGGGGGGGGGATGGGGCAGTGACGGTGTGTAGGAAGGATGGCGTGGGTGTAGGGAAGATATGATGACGGTGGTGTAGGGAGTGTGGCGGCGGCGGTGTGGGAGGAAGATGTGGGCAGGAGGATGTCACGTGGGCGTGGGTAAGATGCAGGCGAGTGTGTTTTAGGAAGATGGATCATACTTAAAGGCTGTTGTGGGCATGGGTGGGCGTGTGGACGAGTCATGGGTGAGTATGGATTTTGGGCTAGGTGTGTGGTGAAGGTGGCCAGGGTGTAGGAGGATGCAGATGGTGAGTATGTGTGTGTGTAGTATGCCTTGAATATGTGTGTTTATGTGTGGGATGAAGCGTAGGTATAAGAAGGATGGCGCAAGTGTTGGAAGGATGGAGTGGGCAGTGTGGCTCGGCGGGGTGATGGCTGTATGATGGCACACGTGTGTTGAGGTCTCTCTGGGGTTGTGGGGGTTGCATGGGTTGGTCGTGGGGGGGTTGGGAGGCGTCATGTGTTCGTTGGGAACAAGCGCTGGTTAGTCCCATCTCTCTCTCTCTCTCTCTCTCTCTCTCTCTCTCTCTCTCTCTCTCTCTCTCTCTCTCTCTCTCTCTCTCTCTCTCTCTCTCTCTGTCTCTCTCCCTCCCTCTCTCCCTCCCTCTCTCTCTCTCTCTCTCTCTTTCTCTCTCTCTCTCTCTCTCTCTCTCTCTCTCTCTCTCTCTCTCTCTCTCTCTCTCTCTCCATCATATGCTACGGCGTTGGCAGGCAGGTCAGAGACAGTGGATATAAATGAGTATAAGGAAAGCTACATAGGTGGGTTGAGTGCCTTCACAGATACTATTTACTCGCTGATCGGGTTAGTGCATCACGTATAGAGACGGTAGTGTGAGACAGGAGTCAAGTTAAAAGGGGTGGCCTGAGGGCACAATTAATTCAGTACACAGACGTACGCTTAGTTATATAGTCAGGCAGGCGGTACGTAGAGGAAGTCGTAGAGCTGGGCTGAGGACCCCGTGGTTTGGATACATGTAAGCAAACGTGTTATAATAGGATAGGTAAGCATACATGTGCGTAGTGACTAGAGCAATACATAACCCAGGTTGGAGAGGTGGGTTGAAGTCTGCATGTATCCGATTAAGAGACATCACACACGTACAGGTTTGGTGGGTGATCATACACATACACGGAAATGTTAAGTAGGAGGACAGACTCCAGCAAGTCTTTACCATTATGGGTACGTGGCAACTGGCATTTTTGTGTTAGGCCGACACACTTGGTGTCCAAGTTCTTGTACTGCTGGTACATGTATACTTTATACCACAGTAAACGGGACTGTACCATTGCTATTATGAACACAGCATCAGTTCTCGTTTCTCACTCTCCTTCCCTGCTGAGGAGGCTGCATGAGATGACTGTGTATGAGTTACCAACCAAGCATCAGTCAGTGGTCACCCACCTGTGTCGTCTCTGGCACCCTCCTATCAACCTTCCTTCCCTCGTTACAGTCTCCAACCATGTGTTCAGGTTCGTGTAGTATTCATGGAGGATTATATATTAGCAAGGGTTTATAGTTTGCCATACTTTAACTGCTCGTACAACCCCTCCTCTCACATTTTATGGCGTTTGTGAGTGCATCTCTTACGTCAAAAGCCACACGTGTGGTCTGCTATCCTCGCTGAGTGTTACAGAGTTCTTTTTCAACATTGGCCATTACATGTGTCCCGACGTCATCCACTCTATGCTTAGGTTTTATGTTCCCGGCAAACATCATCACGCCATCAGCGCCTGCTGTGTTTTGTACACACAACCTTCCGCTCTTGTGTCCTCCTCCCTCCACCTTTGCCGGAGGACAGATAATACTCGTTCTTTGTCATGTTTTCAGTCGTCTTATCTTTTAATCGAATGTCTTCAGCTTATACATTTGTCGCATCTCCGTTTTCTTTATCACAGTACAGAATTTCTCATGGTGTACACCCCCATGTTGGTCCTGCCCTGTGACTTACTCACCGTTTTCCTTCACGGGAATGTGACTTTTAATGAGCGTCCACACGACTCCTGTTGACCTCACGTTTTCCTCTTCTTATGTCATGTCAACTGCTTGTCTCTCATGACTTTCATCATCTGTTAGAGTCAAGTCCTTCCACATAGATTCGTTGTTAAGATTTGGAATGATTTTGTAATTAAAGTATTTGAAAGTTGTACCGTAGATACGTTTAATCATAGAATTGATAAACTTTTCGCTTCAAATCCACGATTGATATTATTTGCGCCTCCTTCCCTGTATATGTTGACAGATCTTCCTCTCTGTAAACTCTGTTCATTTCTCCTCCTACCACAGTAATCCATGCATTTTAGTTCTCTTCAAACGAACTCAAACAGCCTCGTTAGGACCCATTGGTATGTTGCTGTTTGAATTCAGTTATATTATTTTTAATCATTTGTAATTTTCACGTGGATGGAAAGTCATGACTGATCATCATGTTGCCAGGTCACGTCCCACTGTGTCTGTGTCACTCAGATCTGTGTACCAGTTTGTTCTTCAGCTTAATTCTCAGCTCACAAATGCTCTCTGTACCTTCGTATTCAAAAGTTTTGATAACTTTGTCATTGTCAGCCAAGGTGATTAGTTTATCGCCATCGTTTTCGATTCTTATATACCTTCATATCGGCCGCAAACACTTGCCAGACACACTTGGTGACGCTCCCGCTTACAAGTATAGATGATGTCTTCTAACCAGGTTTTGTCTCATTTCATTTTCGTTGGAGTTAGCGGGTGAATGATGTCTCCTCGTGCTTCTTAATCTCAGTCAAGATTTTCTCAATGTTTTCTTCGTATATCATTAATGTGACAGCAGTGATGCTCGACCTCAGGGAGGTTACGCCACTTTTATGTGACCTTAGTCATGTTATGTCATCCTTATGTGATTTCTTTTCTCCCTGTTCCACCATTCCTTTGTACCACCACCGTGTTCCACCATTCCTTTGTACCACCTGCTGCTTGTGTGTGGGCCTCCAGTGATATCGTGTGGGTCAGTCAACTTTTCCATTGATGTTTCATCTTCTCGTCGTCCACATCCGCTTCTGAAGCGAACTTGTGGAAGAGGATGCGTCTTGTTGTGTCCTCGGATCGTGTTAGTCTGGTCTTGACGTTCGTGGTCGTCAGAGGGGGTTGTAACCATGCCGCTGATGCCGTTGTAGTCCTGGTGATCACTTGGCTCTGGCCGTTCCTCCACACGTCGCCTGTATAAGACCGTGTTGGCCGCAGAATGAGTTACTGTTATTATGTGATCACTCCCATCTACCCCCTCCTCTCCCCACCGCCACATGTCTTCCCTGCTGTACCCCACGCACCGCCTCGCCTCTTTCCTCCCCTCCCCACCATGCCACCACCGCTTCCTACCCCCTCCCCACTGCCCCCACCCACCACTCCTGCCCACATCTGAACCAGAAAATGTATATATAGATGACGTCAGCCCGCTCACTGACCTGTGGCCGTGCCTCTGGCCTGGCTCAGTCTCGTGGGCTTCACAAAGGATACAAAGAAACAGCAACGGATCAGTGGGTTCAGCGAGGCTGTTTCTGATTGAGGGGAAGAGGACTACATCACAGAGGGCGGGTGTGGAGGGCGTATCCTGGGAAGGACATAACGAGGTTGTCTGTGATGAAAGAAAATGTTGAAATACATTGGTAGAGAGACAGGGTAGCAGAGGGAAGCGTCTGTTGACTTCCTCAACTATAAAGGGGACGCAAATAATGACAGTCGTAGCCCTTGAAACCAAACCAATTTGTCATACGTATTTTTTGAACGCATTTCTCGTCTTGTCGACTGCTTTTTTTCCCGGTAGGTCCAGCCGTACACCAACGATCCTACACCGAAAAACGTTCTTTGCCGCATTCGAAATAAAACGTTTGTCGACAAGTCTATATACGTCACCAGGAGGGACACCAGATTGATCTAGTGATGAACAGCTGTTCAGGTCAAGAGCATCGAAACCTTTGGTAGTTTTGTACACGTAACAGGACACCTCTCAACCCTCTCATGACATATTTTTCTCACATATATGAAAAATGTCAGCTTGTGCAGTTTGTGTGGCGTTAGGGCCATGCGTATTATTTTCAAGTGGGTAACGCAGTTGCACGTGTACATACACAAGACCACTGGAACAGTAGCACCACCAGTGGGTCACAGTTCACCCAGGTCAGGTCATGGTGGCAGTGGAGGCACCAGCTGACTGCGGCCGCCAGCCTGCTGGGCTCGGCCTAACATGTGTGTTACAGTCCCAGCATTCGTGATCTACCGTAAGCTGAGGCTTGTGTACGCCGTACATCCAGCCTCTTGGTGTAGGTCTATACTCCATGTTCAGCCCTTCCAAGAATAATTCTCTCTCTCTCTCTCTCTCTCTCTCTCTCTCTCTCTCTCTCTCTCTCTCTCTCTCTCTCTCTCTCTCTCTCTCTCTCTCTCTCCCCCGCTTGATGCCACGTACGAGCCAGCCAGCCAGTCAGAAAGCGGATGAAGTACGAGGAACGATATTTGTGGTATACACGATGGAGGAGGTGTAGTGTGTGACGCCACGGTAGCTGGCGGTGAGCCATCTGTGGTGTCTGGCTACTTCCCGAGGTTTACTTGTCCCTCCCCTCACAGCGGCGGCATGACTGACAGTGACAGACCACGTGGTGACAGCTAACAGACCACGTGGTAAAGGTAGCAGTTAAAATAACTAAGCTAAGAGACAGCGTGTTCAAGCTAACCAGCACGTGGTAACAGACCTCAGTGTGACAACTGACAATGACTGGGTAACGGTACACACAGTCTTTCCTCTAACGGTGTACACAATCTTTCCTCCTCTCTCAACATTAACTCTGTACATGTATACATCGTACATGCCCTGACCTCATCACTAAACCTTCCCTCTGTGTTTGGCTGGATCGTCATAAAACTGTCATCATCTGCCACGGTTTCTCTACACTAATAACATCTTGGAATGAAAGAATCGAATAAACACGTATTAAGGCTTCCATGTGGGGGGGCGTATTTACCG
>NC_092241.1:9194568-9257068 GCF_036320965.1 Panulirus ornatus | reverse complement strand
GAGTGATTACGTTGCTGCCTCAGCTGAGCTTTCATTGAGCTAAGAGGCTCACCAGCCCATCAACCGGGCTGTGAAACAAAAGCTTAAAAGCTGTGATCAGGAAACTGCTACCAGATGACAGTGACGCAAGAACAGTGCAAATTATCATTCGGATTTTCACTGTCCATCATAATGGAATATATGAAGTTATTTATTTAATGTTACCCAGGTTCTTTCTCAAGGTTCCCACAGACCAAGGTGGCGCTGATTACAGGAGCAGGGAAATGTAGACTCCCTTGGAGTATGACGTTTTTTTGCATTACATTCTATGAGACGGTGTACTGAATTTCATAAGACACCGAGTTCAAAGTATTTCGAATAGATTCATTAAGTGTTGTGTTCCTTTCCGGTGTTGTAGTTGTGACGACGTGTCCCGTGGTGCTGACGTGTGTATGTTTTCATTGAACCCAATGTTCATGAGGAAAGGCCCAGTTTTCTCCGGTGCAAAGGTCGACCATAGATTACGCTGTAGCTAAGGCGCCAAGTAACCAGTGTGGTGTGAACCCTGGGGTACTAGTGACTGGCCTTCAGCGACACAGTATTAGCACAGATGTTATCTTCACATGGTGTAGCTGTTATCGATGTAGACTATCAATAATGGAACAGGATCCATGAAGTAAGATAATGAATTGAGATAATGGAGGGTAGACTATTACCGAGAGGTTCTACTCCTTAAGAGTGTGTCGGTAATTACTCTTTTAGCGGGCGTAATGACGTGTTTATCTCCTTTCTCAGTGATGAATAGAGGTAGAGAGGGATATGGAAGCATGTGTCACAATAGCACAATGTTTTATTGGACAAGTACAGAAGTGGAGTATCAAAGGGGTGTCAGCTGCAGATCCTGCTGGAGTAGATAAAGTGAAGTGAGTTGACGTAAGGCCACATGATGTAGAAGGGTTCTCTCCTGGCGCTGCTGCGGGTTTGGGAAGGAAGGCAGGTGCACGTGCGTTCTGGCGTCGGAGAGTTGCGTATGTCGTTGCATGGCTGTGTGACGTTGATGTGTGGGATGTGAGGCAGGCAGACTACGGTCACATCGTGCTGGGATGTACCTTTTGTGGGTACACACAATGGCCAGGTTCACCGACTCTCGTCCCTCTGGGGAGTGAGGAGAGGTCAGAGAAGGTCAGGGCAGTGAGGGTATGATATCGCCACTACCACTCAGGCTCAGCCGGTCGTGGAATGGTCATTCCATAACCAGTACTCCCGGATGATGGTAAGAGAGGAGGCAGCTCCTCGATGCTACCCTACAATCTAGCTTCCTTCACACGCTGTCAACAGGACGGGAAACCTGGAGACGCGAGTCCACAGACAGCAACGCTCTTGTTGCTTGTTCACATATGATATTGGAATGGATGGCTAATGCTAGTTCAGTATCGTAACCATTGGCTAGCGACCTGTGTCGCCAACCATAGCAACTTCTGTGTCAAGGTTGTAGCGAGGACCCGGTCAACGAGGAGCCACTTAAAGCTTATAAACTCTTGGTTGTGGTATATAGATGGAATCCGAGGGTTTCCATGTTGTTTTGAGTGTTATGGCATTTTTTTTTTTCAACTAAATTATTTTTTTTTATATTCTGTGGATCACACGCTTGATTGTACACTTGTTTTTTAAGAAGCGTGTATTTATTTTTTTCTTTCCACAAGAGCAAATGTGCAGCTGTTGTCTAGTTATGCTCATGGAGGTGTCAGGGAAGCGTCTGCCATGGCCTCTGGCATTTCGAGATATCCTCTTGGGTTCTGGCTTAAGGATCTTGTCTCCAAGCTCCACATCTTCTGACTGTCCTCCCTCATTCTGTCTTGCTTGTATTTTTACCCTCTGATGGCACCATATCCTAGTAGTTAAGTAAAGGACCTTCTCCTTCCATATATCAACAGTGGCCTTCCGCAGGGTTCTGTTCTGTCTCTTACCCTCTTTCTCCTGTCTATCGTCCACGTCTCTCAAGGAACAAACCGCCTCACTCATTTGCTGGTGAGTCACAACTTATCATTCTTCCACATCTGCAAATCTGCCGCATTGTTTTTTGGAAAGTTCAATTTCGTCCTGTCAGGTTAAGGTAAGATCAATTGTACAAACTTCCTGCAGTCTTCCCATGTCTTGATGTCTGTCTAGTTCATCAGTCTCCGCAGCAGAGATACATGGTGTCTTCATGACGCCTGATCTTCACTAGACGCTTCATATTGACCTTATTGGTGAAGTCTGTCTTTGGAGAAAGTAAGAAATAAAAATTTGGTTCCACTATCGTGAGATTCCTCCCCAGGAGTTGCTCATTGTAACCAGAGGAGTGACTGATCCATGCACGTATGTCACACTGCCCTCCTCACGTGTGAGGCGACTGTGGCATCAAAGCATCAGTTCTTCACAGTCCACAGTATTGCCAATCACGAGCTTCCACGAATTGGCCTCAAGATCTGATCCTCTTTCCCTGCGACGCCTTGACGGTCTTCTGTCATTCTCAGTCTTGGCGATTGTGTTAGTCTTTGCTTCGAAAGGAATGGTTGTTTAAGTATTCCTCCGGTAGTAGCTAGGCCAAGTTATTATTGCCTGTCCGTCATGTCTTATAATTAATGTTTGATCAACGTGTGGAGACGTTCCCAGGAGCGTTACACTATGGAACGACTCATTTCGTATCTTTATATGAAGAACGAACATATTTATATTCATTTGTAAAGACCAACTTCTTATATACCCCAAAACTCTTACACTATTGTTTTCTTATATTTTACTCTTCCTTTGTTCATTTTAGCCTGACCTTGACGAGCACTTGTGTTTGTAAACAGAATCTTTAACATATGCTATTAACGTCTGCTTTTAATGTGAAACACAAATTGTAAACCTCAAAGTAATTCCTTACTGCCCACTTTACTGCCTATTCTTTTTCATTTAACCGCCTGGTTAGTGACGGAGAAGTGCAAATAAACTGGTTGAGGAAGTACACTGCAGGAGCAAAGGTCAGTTTTAATGTACATATGTGTGGTGTTGGTAGAGGGCAATTACAGTGTACAGATGTGTGGTGTATGATGTAATAGATTGTTTCTCTGGTTTGTTTGGTAGACTAACTTTTCAATCATCTCCTCCCGACTTCTACCCTCTACCCCAGACCAGCACGTAATACTCTCCCTCTCGCGTCAGGACACACGAAGCCAGGCGCACCCAGTGCCGGGGCTTCGTCGCTGGCACAGCTCAAGGTTGTACGTCAAAGACGTGCGCCAGATTCAGGGTCGTATTTCATTCAGGATGATTCATGTTTACAGTCTCTGTTGCACGACGGTACGACCTTCCACGACGACTCGTGAGCACGACGGGCCAGACGCCAGGCCGTCATTCCCAAGGGTCGTACCGTCGTCGTACCGGCCGGTTAGAGAGGCATGACACCCAGTCCACTGGACGTCAGCAGAGCCGCCCAGCCATGTAACCATCACCTCCCCTCCGACCGACGGGGGGGTCAGTGGCTGTATGTGTATACACACACTGGCGTCCGGCCCACCAACACTCACACATTCTCTAGCTCACAACACTCACAAGGTGTGGCCCGCGTGTACCCTACTACACTCACAACTCCCCCAGTACTTCCCCCCCGTGGAGCAGACCCCCCCCCCCCCCGCTGCCAGCCGGCCAGTGGAATCCTCCACCCCGGGGCCACTTGATGATGGTGGTGGAGGTGGTGGTGGCGGGAGGGAATTGTTGGTGCCAACCTTGACCCATCGCTCCTCCCCTTTCTCCTTAACTCGTCTTCCCTTGACCCTAATTGTAAATCTGACGTCATTCTGCTGAACTTTAGCCTAGAACGAGCGCTCGTCCGTGCCGCCCGTCTGACCCTTGGTGTGGGCAATCCTCAACACGACTTTGGCAAATTTAAAGGGGAAGAGAGGCGGGGGAAGGGGGTAATGGAAGTTTCCATGGGGGTTTCCACCATTCACTTTGTGTGTGTGTGTGTGTGTGTGTGTGTGTTCTGCTTTCCTCGTTACTGGTCGCCACCTCCCCCCTGGTGTTCCTCACCTCCACACATTAACCTGCTTATCTTCATTTTTTTCTCAACCAGTTTTTGTTCGTCAACACTTGGTTGGTTCAGTCCCTCTCATCCCTCCCTTTGACCGGCTCTTGCTTCAGGCTCGACCTTGACAAGTGTATCACCAGCGGGAATGTGTGGTGTGGTGTAGGTCTGTCTGGGTCGTGGTGTATAGCCCCGTAGCCAGGGTGTGGGTCGTGGTGTATAGCCCTGTAGCCTGGGTGTGGGTCGTGGTGTATAGCCACGTAGCCTGGGTGTGTGAGGTGGTGTAGCCCCGTAGCCTGGGTGTGTATGGTGGTGTAGCCCCGTAGCCTGGGTGTGGGCGATGGTGTAGCCCCATAGCCCGGGTATGGGCGGCGGCGGAGCAGCCGCCAGAGCAGCACTGTCCTGTGAAGCGTGCGCCCCGACCTGTGAGGTGTGTACATCCCCCAGGGTGGTATGGAGGGGCAGCATTGGGCGTGCGTCGCACTCCCTCTGGCGTCGACCGAACTGGAACCCGTCCTATAAATAGCAAGCGGCTCTCCAGTTGCTGTGGTGGAGAGGGAGCTGTTTACAAGGTCGTGTTATGTGGAAAACTTATGTTACCTTCTTTCTCAACCTTACGTAGAGGAACGTCATCATCTTATACAGAGGGGGTGTGTCAACCCTGTTGAACGCGTGACACTACGATCCTTGGTCATGATGGCCAAGGTTTTTGACCTTACCTCGTAAGGGTTGGGTCAAAGGCCAGGTCATCATGCGTAAGGGGTCAGGCACTCTTAGTGGGTACTACTCCCTTGCTGTCGCACGTCGTTAACTTGGTGCCACAGAGCCAGACAAGAACATTGGTGCCACAGAACCAGATAAGAACATTGGTGCCACAGAGCCAGATAAGAACATTGGTGCCACAGAACCAGATAAAGAAACACTGGTGCCACAGAACCAGATAAGAACACTGGTGCCACAGAACCAGATAAGAACATTGGTGCCACAGAACCAGATAAGAACATTGGTGCCACAGAACCAGATAAGAACACTGGTGCCACAGAACCAGATAAGACATTGGTGCCACAGGAGATGGGGCCACAGGAGATGGTGCCACAGAGCCAGAGACAAACACAGGCAGGTTCAGAGGGGAAACACAGAACTAGGGTGATGTGTTGGCCACGTGGCCGGGGCGTGAGGAGAGCGAGGCAGCCAGCGAGCGCCTGGGACCCACCTCGGTCGACTGCGTAATAACCAACACACCAGACTAGCTTAGTCGCCACCACGCGCCCCTGTGTGTGTGTGTGTGTGTGTGTGTGTGTGTGTGTGTGTGTGTCCTCCTTCCCCTCCCTCACCATCACCATCAGTTGCTCCGCCACATTCATAACCTTTCGATGAAATCTCTCTCTCTCTCTCTCTCTCTCTCTCTCTCTCTCTCTCTCTCTCTCTCTCTCTCTCTCTCTCTCTCTCTCTCTCTCTCTCTCTCTCTCTCTCTCGGGCAGCATTAGAAACCTAGTTCATCAAGTTATCGAAGGGAAATAACATTGACCTCGTGTGACCGAGGAAGGTCACAGACCAAGGTGTGCCGAGCAGGTAGACCTCCACAACAGGAGGTCCATTCGCGTCTGTCTTCCGCCAGTCAACGAGTTGTATCATTCATCAAGGCTCGCCCAAATGACCCGGGCCACCGCGCCCGCACCATGTAACCGTGGCTAACCCACGTTGCCTCTCGAACACCCGGCCATTAGTGCAGCCAGTGAGTCAAGCAGTCAACCTTCCTCAGACGACAAGCGCACCACTCTGGCATGTGAACACGTCTCGACCACGTGACTCCAGCCTCACCAAGTCCGCGTGGGCCCCACTGCATCGGCAGCAGCTTGCAAGTACTCTGGCTTCTGCCCCTTCAGTAGGACCACCATGGGACATCACCAACGCATGTTCCCCCAGAATCAGTTTGAAGTAAGGGACCTGCGGCCATGCCTACTGCAGCACGGAGCACAAACAACAACTCAGATCGAGACCTGGACAACGCCTCTTTTCTTCTTTAGAAGCTCCACGAGACCCAACATTCACACGACCCTCCCACAGCATGTCTTTCTCATTTCTACACCTACACCGTGACCTTGTGTCACGCATGCCCACTTCATATCAGTTTACTATAAAAAAAACTCACCTGATTGCTTAACCTGTCCTGCACCGGTAGTATCAACACTCGTTTACTTACATCATCTCATCATCTCTGTAATTACCTACTTAACTTACTCGTGTTTCCATATCCCTCCCTCAGCCCATACCACATTGAAAGAAGTCAGGTGCTTGATAACAGAACTGTTGTAAGCTTATGTCACAAGTGCAACAAAGGTACAACATTATCCATAACAAAGTTAGATTACATTTTTTTGGATTCCCTGACACCCTGGGCTTAGTGATGTAAGATACGAATAATGAAGTTGCTAAGGTTTAAGCCTCTAACGATGAAGTTGTCAATAGTAATAAATAAGTTGCTAAGGTTTAAGCCTCTAAGGATGAAGTTGTCAGTAGTTTGGGCCTAGTTGCATGTAAGCTAAAGATGATATTAAAATAATACGACCGAAACCTCTTCCACCTAAGATGTGTGTAAAGGGACACGATCTGGTGTAGTTAACCATGATACCATCATGCAATGATTCCATACATACGTACGGCTTCACAAGCAGGATCAGTGGACACCTTGATGATGTTGTTGCCCGACTCAGGCTGAGCCATAGGTACATGGGAGTTCGTCCCTCCTCCTGATAATGAACAGACGAGATGTAGAGTGTCAGAATTACCCTCACACACACACATACACACACACACACACACACACACACACACACACACACACAGAGCAACGCCATGTACTCGACTGCTGTCGATTCAGTGAATTCAGACCCGCCTCCTACCATGCACTACAAGATGTGTGTCATGCACAGCGGTGTGTTGCCCCGGGTATACGACAGCTACCCCAGCTCTGGCCGCCTGGAAATAGCTCGCTCATGATGTAACTTGGTATGTTATTCAATATATGTCGCCCAGTTCCTGGATCTTCGGTGCAGTCTGTCCTCCGATGCGCCACTTCCCGCAGCTGTGATGAGAATCAGCGAACCCCCACACTACCATCACTATCACATGT
Source organism: Panulirus ornatus (assembly GCF_036320965.1). Taxonomy (NCBI): domain Eukaryota; kingdom Metazoa; phylum Arthropoda; class Malacostraca; order Decapoda; family Palinuridae; genus Panulirus; species Panulirus ornatus. The sequence continues at coordinate 9,249,905 of NC_092241.1, read as the reverse complement.
GTCTGCAGCACCATCACCATCACCATCACCACCATCACCACCATCACCATGATCATCTGCAGCACCATCACCATCACCGTCCTCACCCTTGGCTCCTCACAGTCATCTCCCACACCACCACCACCACCTCCATCACTACAACCTCCACCACCACAACCTCCATCACCACAACCTCCGTCACCAAACCTCCACCACCACAGCGATACCCATCGCCATCATTACCGCCATCCACAATGTAGGTGTCATTTCCTGTTGATACTGGCATAATGAGCTCCGACCCATAAAGGTATATATGTGAATCTGCAGGTGACCTTGATTGACCTTAAGCGACCCCTAGTAAACAGCTTAGGTCTTACGTCTGACCTTGGCCATTACAACGGGAGGTCCGCCAACATCGCCATTCAACGGTCCTCCATAATCCTCCAGGCCCCCTTCCTTGATGACTTGCTGTCGTACGTGTGTATCATCAGTGTTCACCGGTGTGGACTACCTCGTCAGCGGACCGAGAGGGAGTGCGACTGCTTCCTCATCACTCACTCCCTCCCTCAAGCAGGTCGCTCATGTCAGACCAGAAAATCGCCGCCCTAGCGCCTGAACTCGTCTAGGCCGCATGATTAGGGCCCGTATCTCCCGACGGAAGTCCCTGGGGGCTTCGCCACCGTCAGTGGCTACTCCCCCAGGTGGCCCTGACCCCTTCTCCTGCTATGAAGGACCCCGTAGGACTTTGCCGTTGCGCAACTGGGTCATGCCATCTCCATCCTGCGCAACGTCTCATCCACAGCCACCGCCCACCACCTTCCGCGCTGTGGAACCCCGGCTACGCCTCCTTCCTCCGCCCGTACTGGAAGCACAGCTAACTAGACACTCTGCAACGCCTCCTAGCTCCTGCTGCAGGACCCCAGGACCTCATTTTCCTCCACTTGCCTTCTGCAGAAACTCCCAAGAGACCAGGCAGCTTCTCTTTCCTCCTACAGGAATTCCACCACCTGCTTGCTGGGGCTGCATCAACCCCACAGGGCACGTGCCCCTCACCACCTGCCTGCCGGAGCAGCATCAACCCCACGGGGCACGTGCCCCTCACCACCTCTGCCTGCGCAGCGACGTGGGAATCCTGCCATACCCCCAGATAACCTAACCTGTCCCACCTGCAGCAGCTGGCCATAGCTATCGTTCGCGTTTCCGTACCCATCTATCAGCACCACAAAAGTGAAGTTAGACAAAAAAAAAAGATTATAGTTAAAGTACAGTATTTAAAAAGCTCAGTTACTCTCCACCAGACCAAGTGATTATCGACTCTAATGGGGAAAATGAACTGTTACTCAAGTCATATAAGTTACTGGAGGAAGCTGAGAAGACTTAACACACTTGAGTCATCTGTAGGCATCAGGACAATGGTCCTACCACACTAGACCTATGTAGACCAGAACGATGGTGACGTGTATCACCCCCCCCTCTCTCTAAGGGCCCCCCCCATCATCCGTACCTCTCCCAGTAACCCCATCATTATCATCAAACATCAGTATTTACATCAGTGAAGTTCGCCACACGGTCCAGCAGAGGAGCAGGTAAACTGAATACCGTGAACGATGAATGAATGAATGTTGAATGCTGAACACGCCTCACGCAAGCTGTCGTAGTAAAGCTAAGCTGCTGGTACGGAAAGCTTCCAGTTTTGTACCGTTACCACCCCCCCACCACCACCACCACCACCTGGCAGGGGCGTGGAGCGCCCTCCACCTAGCCACAACTGCGTCGTAGTCGGTCTGCTTGACAACCGACCTCCCATCATCATCCCCCCTTCCTCCCCCCTCCTCCCTCCCTCCCTGCCCGGAGCAGCCCCTACTATCTCTCTAGATAACACACCTCTCATTGTTTTGTTTACATGAGCGTGTGTGTGTGTGTGTGTGTGTGTGTGTGTGTGTTGACTATTGCGTCGCACCATATCTATCCATTATGTCCGGGCTGGGCCCTAACCACCAGTTGGTTATAACGAGTTGGTTGTATTATATCGGTTGTTGTCTGGTTAATTGTTGGTGTGTTGTATTTCTAGTAAATTTTTTTTGTCTTGATTGTCAGGTTGTTTGACTGTTAGTGATTGCTTGTTTGTTGGGTCAGTTGGTTGTTTCACTGCTGGTGTTATTTGCTTGGTTGTTGTGCTTCCATTTCACTGCTTGGGAGTTGGTCGCTTGTCACTGTTATTGGTTGATGAGTGACTTGCTCTAAATACTGGCCAAGCCAACTTTGGTACGTTGGTTGTTTGGCCAGTAATGGGTTGTAGGTTGTTTGGCCATTCAACAGTTAGGAGGTTGTTTGGCCTGCCAGTGGGTTGTTGGACCGTTATCTGGTTGTGTCTTTGGTTGATGTATGTATATGGAAGTTTATCTACGCCTTGAGTATGACGGTACGATCCTTGAGCACAATGGCGCGATCCTTGAACACAACCCTTGGTTATGATGGTCGAGCTTGAAGGTCATGTTAACACACCTACAGCGGGTGTCTAGTTCCTCTGCCTGTGATAATGATGGACTGAGGCAGGGGCTTTAGTAGCAAGGTTTGACACACATCAGTGCTTTATTGAGAGGTACAGAAAATGGGGGAGCTCAAGGCGAGCTGGTGCTTCTGGTTAGGTATTAGGGATTAAGATGAGGTGAGCTGTCGCATGCAGGGTCCGTGGTGCAGTACATGAGGTGAGAGGCGAGTATCCCGTAGGACTGGTGCTGGAGCGGGAGGTGATGATATCGAAGGAGAGGTGAATCGTTGCCTGATCTCGTGGAGCTTCTATAGAAGTTGGGTCGTGCGACAGATAGGAGGAGGAGTTGCCAAGGTTCCGCGCTGTGCTTCTGGTGCGGCAGGAGAGTAAGCCTTGCCGAGGGAGGCGGTTGACGTAACTGAGTTATACTGCAGATGGCGCTGCCGAGTTACCGTACCTGCTACTGTAGATGGACAGTGACGGTGTCCCAGGGAGCTCTTATCAGTAAAAGAGTAGTTGGAGTCCCTTGAGGTTGCTGCCGAAGGGGCAGCCGATAGTGAGGTTTTTTCCTTATCTCTTGTTGGATATAGAAAGAGGAACGAGCCAGAGGTCACCACATGGACATATTCAGGCGTAAGACGACTTGGTGTCTCAGAACCAGAGACTGCTGCACTTACTCTCATGACAACGACACCGATGTTTTAAGATTCCATCAAGTCAGCCACGCCGATAGTGGTAATTGTGTGGGTGTGGCTACCAAGTCATTGACCGTGGGACACCCTTGAAAATAAGAAAGGTCTTGGATTGGTGGGAATCTTGACCCGAGGCGACTTTCCGTTATTACGTCCAGGGTTGCCCTCCTGCTGGGTCACGTAAGGTTATGACAGCAGCCTCTAATGCAGGCAGTAAGTAAGAGTGATTATCATTGCGCAAAGTGGTTGAGTTGTTTGCAGGTGTCGGTTTTGTGTTGATGGGTTGGTAACCTGCTGACTGCGGGGGACTGTTTAACTACAATGTGATTGGTTAGTTATGTGAATGACGGTCATGAAGCTGGCCGGATGGTAGTCATTCGTTTCGATGGTTGGTGATTGGTGGCTCGTGTTTTCTCTAGGGTCTCAAGATTTAGCCTCAGGAAAATAACAAGATATATTCGTCCAGTTTCACCTCAACATGTAAACGGTCGCCTGTGACTCCCGTTTTGTGGGGGTAAAACGGATGAGGCAAAAACTGGTTTGTGCGGGAAAATTCCCCAAGTGTCCCCACTTCTGCCGGGTGACGGAGTCGCCCTGGCCTGTGAGACAGTATTTATAGCGGCTCAGAATAAACATGTAGATAAACCAACAGGTCGTTAATTGTTGATAACATCTTCAGGCGCTGTGAGTGTACCAGTCTCTGGTCAAGTTACGCGCAGTATGAGTCAGGCAGCGCCATCCCTGGTGTAAACATTATACCGCTGACGTCCCTCAGTGTGTTCGCTTCTGCAAGGACCCCTCCTCCGTCCAGCCCTCGCAAATAATCCCACTTCCATCCTCTTCCTCCTCCACGCTCGCTGGGGGAGGGTCTGGGGGACGCGATGTACATGTGTTTGACTCTCTGTTTGACCCACTGACGTCACCGTGCCTCCCTCGGGAACAATGATAGCACGTGAACACTTGTTTACGTGATAATGCCAGTCTTGTACTGAAGAAATTTATAGATGGTTATTCATCCACGAGTCTCACTCAAGTGTTGCGCAGTTGCCGCTCGCTATGGCGTCGGCTTAAGGCTAAAAGAGAAAACAGAAAATGGAATCATCATAAATCTTCTCTTTGTCTCTTTCATGAACTCCATTCCCTCGTTACTGTGACTCACATCGTTAGGACGGTTCTGGTAATTACCACAGGCTGGTGATCAGGTCACGTTCCTCCCTGAATAATGACCTTTCTTTTTATTCAATCTTTCCATGACGGAAAGTCTGATGTGTCGTCAACAAACTGTAGCCAGGCTTACCAACATTCTGATACGTTGTTACCCCCTCAGAGGGTCAGTATCGGCCATGTCCTCGGTCCAGCTTTCACCAGCCCACCTCAGACTTCCTAAGGTCTCCCAAGTGTGTACAGACAAACGGGTAAGTAGATAAACAAAACTGCTAACAAATCACTTCCTGTGACTTGATTATAAACATGGTTCTCAGCCGCCAACACAGCAGCATACGCAAATAAGGAGGCACCAGTGTGTGTGTGTGTGTGACCAGCGTACGTGATGCACGGCCTACAAAAATAACACAGCCGAAGGTCATCAGTGTGGCTTTGATATGATAACACAGCGCGGCCAGCGGCTGCTTGACCTCTTCCTCCCTGGACCACTGGTTCGGTTCCTTGACAAGCAGTGGGTGGCGGCATGAGGCTCTCATACTGCTACCTCATTGCAGGAAATCTCACGACCTCACTGAACATCGTCTCCTCATTGGCTTCAGTTGAAGTATCGAACCCAGCGACTGATGGATCAGCTGTGGCGACCCGAACGACAAGATGGACCAGGGATCTGCCATGTCTGGCCTAAACAAAACCCTGCAAAGAAATATCACAACACGTCATTGTTGTTAATAACAACATACCTGAAAGTTTAAGTTTGTGTATCCAACTTTTACATCCAGTCGGTAAAACTTACCACATAAAACTATGTAATTATGTAATGAAACATCGATAATTATGAATCAACTCTGTAACATCCTGTGTAACATCCTGTGTAACATCAAGCCACTAGGGTTTGACCGTACGAGGCCAGACGGCCTTGCAAGGTTAGCACAACGACAAACATCAACACGATAATGTTGTTCCCAAGGCGTGTCGTGGCGTCGTGTCGCCTGCTGAGAGTAACTGGTGCGGCCGTGAGCTTGTCACTGCTCCTGGTGATGTTATCTGCAGTGAACGTCCTGTTGGTCTATTTGGATGCCTGTTCTGAGCCGCTATAAATATACTTCCTCACAGGCCCAGGCGACGGTGTCAGTCTGCAGGAGCGGGACACGACGCCGCTGGGAGTTTTCCCTGCAACCATAACCAGTTTTTGCCTCATCCATTGCCTCTCGCCGCGCCAGACTCACAACAACATCTACTGTCACACGTCAGGGCAAATATTGACCCGTTATTGTCACAGTGTCGACGTTTTGTGTGTGTTTGTGATGGGGTTATAGAAGGATCATGAAACACGAGTCAAGGAATACTTTATTAACTATGAGACACACAACCAGTCACAAACCAGAGCCTCAGACAATCATTTATCGAATATATGGTTCGTCATTAACGAGAACTACAGTCCCTCAATGACCCATTAGCATTGACACAACCATCCAACCCACCAGACAGCCAAGAACAAACAAGCAAACAAGCAATTACGAGCAGTAAGACAACCCGACAACCAAACATACATCAACCAATCAGCGAACCACCCAAGGTAATTCCTCCCTCTTGGCACTGATTCAGCAAGTGTCATTAGCGCTAACAACCTCACGTAACGAGCCACGTGGTGGGAGCAGATGGGCAACTCAGTATAAACACACGTCTGCCTCAGGTCCAACACGGGACCAAGTTGAACGTACGTGTGAGTAAGTTACTGTGTGAAGTTGCTGGTCAAGTTCAGGTGAAGCTATTGTAACACACACACACACACACACACACACACACACACACGCACACACGCACCCCCCCCCCCACACACACACACACACACCTCCTGGTCTCCCAGCATCTGTCTTAAAACCACACTTGATATCTCCTTTGTTATCCATAATACGTTGTATGCTCAGTAGAATTCATTTTTGAGCTCTCTAAAAGCCTCCATGTAAGGACATTCCATAGAAAACGGCAGCTGGTACGTTGCTTCCCAGCCTCAGAATGTCTTAATTGGCTCTTACATGCGCATGAGGGCTGTTTCTATATTGTTATATGTGTATGTGCAGCCACTGCGCAGTTAGCAAGGACACTCGTGTGTCACCACGTAAGTACGCATGTAGGTACGCACATAGTGATGGCTGAAATTGATGCTTCTAGCTCTATGACCAAGTGTGCGTGCGTTCCTCAGTGTGTGGACCAGACCACGTACACACACACACACACACACACCTACATATTGCACTGTGTAGCCTCCTTTCCTGGCCCCTGTTATCTCCAACACGCTGTCAAATGAACTAGCTGCCATGTAGAAAATAGATTGTGGGGGTTAACATGGGATCAACATTAGAAAACAGATTGTCTGTCCTATTTCCGTTATGTCTTTTTGTCTTTTTAGCTTTACCTGGTCACGGGTTGTTTGTATACATGGGCTGAGGTTATTACAGTGTGAGGAGCAGAGTCTGGCGCTGAATTAGAACGCAAAATAATTATTCTTTTCCTGCAGCGAGTCGCTCATGGACGCTCATCTCTCCATCCACTGATTCACCAACACACACACACACACACACACACACACACACACACACACACACACACACACACTCAGTGCTTTTAACAGTGATATAATCTGACATTCTCGACCTAACGTACACCCATCCCCCCTCGCCCTCCTGTGGGAGGACAGTGAACTATGCCTAGGTCTTCACACACAAGCCGTGTATACCTTCATGAACCAGACAGACCCTCCCGGCCACCTCCCGCCGTTCATAGGCTTGGGTTGTGGTGGTCGGGGGGACGCCCTCCCCCCCCTCACCTATATTGGGTAGGGGGGAAGATAGCGAAAGGATCTGTGGTTATATTACACCCGGCGTTATCGGGGACCTTGTCGCTTATCTTATCTGGGGAGATAAGTCCAGCTGATTCACAGGGGTGAATTCCGCAGGGGAGAATATGTCTGCAGGCCAGTATTGTGTGGTGTGTACCTGTTGTACACACACACACACACACACACACACACACACACACACACACACACACACACACACGCACACACATCCCTCACTCTTTTGTCATCCATGCTGGACATATTTTTGGTCTCACTTCTGACCGAAGCTAAACTTGCTTAATTGTGGCACTGTCTTTGTTGCCCTCCTCTGGACCTTTTCTATTAGTTCTGTCTTCTATAATTGAGGTGGTCAAACTTGGAAAGCATATTCCAATACTGGTCTTTTTTTCACAGTGTTCATTACTTTGTCTTGACTCAGGGTTGAATTATAATCGCTTGTGGTCGTGGTGGAAGGATATGGAGGAAATCATCTTCCTTTTATCCAAAAATGATTCTCTATCAACAAGTTGGAGGACAGAGGACTTCCTCTGTCGTCGGGAAAGTGGAGGAGGAGCGACAGGCCGGGTGGAGACTTGCTGGTGACTCTGTGAGAGACTGACCCGTGACAGCTTGGGGGGAGGCAGGTAGAGAGACGCTTTTAAAAAAGAGGCGTTGTTGTCGAGAGCACAAGACGCTGTGTGTGTGTGTGTGTGTGTGTGTGATATGGTCAGTCAGGAGACGTTAGGGTGAGCGAGCTGGGGATATGTAGTTCGTCTTGTGTGTCAAGAGGCCATCTGGCAGCTGGAGTGCTGCTCCACACCGGGCCTGGTTTGTGTAGAAAACCATCAAGTTCGTTGATGAGCGAGGAAAATGTAGCACTTAACTCTACGTGAATAGTGTAGAGAGTGTATAACCTTCATAATGAATGTTGTATGATTACAGTGTACAGAGTGTATAACCTTCATGATGAATGTTGTATGATAACAGTGTAGTGAGTGTATCCATCATGAATAATGTTGTATAACATTCAGGATGGACTCCATGTTAGGCCTCCGTCCTGCCTCCGGCGTCACTCATGTCAGTAAAAACAGCTGACTCTCGCCGTTCCCTTATCTATGGCTAATGGACCAGGCTCAGGTGTGTATCATCACCAGCTGAGGAATCTGTGTAGGCTATCCTTGTGAGTCGATACAATCTTGCTCACTCTCCCCTTCCCTCATGCCCTCACCATCATCCTCAAACATATTCAAGTGTGAGGTGTGTGTGTGTGTGTGTGTGTGTGTGTGTGTGTGTGTGTGTGTGTGTGTGTGTGTGTGTGTGTTTGGTTATGTATTAGTAACTCTGCAGGGAGGGAGTTCTATCTTCATCGGGCCCCCTCATCTCCTGAACCTTCTCTACCACACATCTTTATAAACTTCTGTGTGATGTTTACAGTTATTATTTTCTCATTCACTGTATTCCGTTTGATTCCATTCATCCACCACTCGTATACTATAGAGTACTTCTCTACATTGTTACAACAATGTACATGGTCTATGCTTTAGGTTGATGCAGGGACGTATCTAGGGGAAATAGCGCGTATGGTAAGCATTGAAATTGCTCCCCAGGCTTGATTAAGAATGTACATACAGTGGATGTATATAAAAATATATACAGTGTAATTATAAGCTGTTGAAAAGTTAGGTCAAACTTAAATCTATATAAACCTTTAAAGACTTAAAGTTAAAGACTTATTTGATCAAAATTGTAACGTAGAAGCGGCAATGCAACTGACAGAAGCAAAGTATTACTACAGTTGATAAGCAGGCGAGTTTCTGTTTTATCTCACAAAACCAAACTGTTAAAAATGTGAGTCGTGTAGCAGCATAGGTCAAAAACAAACCTGTTGAGTGGTGCCCAGGGCACCTGCCCTACCTGTCATACCCTAGATACACCACTGCGTTGATGATGTAAACACTGTGGTAATGAAGATAGTATATATTACAATACATGAAGGTAGAACACATCTGAGTACCGGACGTACGTTATGTGTGAGTTATCCCTTGCCTGTACAGAGGGGATCACTGTGGCTGGCAGGGGGGTGGTTGTGGAGGTCTATAATGTTTACATGCTACACATTCCAGCCATGAAGGAGGCCGTTGTCAGGGGTGAGGGACGCGTGTAAGGGGCACCACACTACGTTTTTCTTCGCTTAATGTCACATGATGGTCTTGAGTCGGTCTATCCTGGCAGCTTTCGAAAAAAAAAATATTTTTTTTTTGCCGTTGACGTCATCGCACCGTCTTAAAAACTTGATGGTTGTGATCAAGTCATCCCTTACACTTCTCTCTTCTGTGGTGGATAAATTCATGACTTCTAACCTTGGTTCGATCTCCTCTACTAGTCTCTTCTAGGGTGAATGTCGTGACCAGATTTTAAGACGCACACGCTCGTGTGGCCGTGTGTGCGTACGTATACACGATGTCAGCAGCTTGATCAACATTTCCTCATCCCAACACTGGAATGTTGATTGTGATATTAGCCAGCACACACACGCTGCCATCATAACATGCCTCTACCTAGGGGAAGACCCTAACGATGGGACTTGTTTCTCAGTCCGGGAAACCATCTTGTGTTTGCTCTACCCCGCTGTACGCTCTCCATCCTGTCTATTGTCTAGTTTCGTCAGGTTGACCAAAACTGAACACAACATTAAAGATGTGGACGAACCAGTGAATTGTAAACTGTGTGTGTGTGTGTGTGTGTGTGTGTGTGTGTGTGTGTGTGTGTGTAACACTTTCATGCATATAAGAAACAAGTTTGAGTGTACCATTCTAACATGTTTTCGACCCTAGTAGCTCGTAGACACAAGTCAGACGACGCAGTAGATAAACAAGCGACAGTAAGCCCCCAGCTACGTTATGAAGCGCATTCAGCCCCGACCACATCACCCAGGTATCGAGGGGGCCGAGTGACAACTGAGAATGATGAGTGTGACACGTAACTACTGAACTGGTGATACGGTAGTTGAAGACCAGTGGAGTGGACACACACACACACACACTGGGCACCAGAGTGTGTGTGTGTGTGTGTGTGTGTTGTCAGTTGTAGAGGATGGTGACCATGCTGCTGGTGGACTACAGAACAGAGGGATGAAGGAGGAGGACCAGGCAACATGTGCACCACGAGCCAGCCTTCTGTACGTACAGCGGGCGGCTAGCAGACACGTGCAGCGTGAGGCCGAGGTCGGGGCCACGCTCCATGAAGGTCACCGACCTTCCTTGCCCCCACCCCTCCCCCACCCCCCCGGGGGAGAAGATGAAGAAAGGTCAGCGATGGATAGGCCACTTGATGATGGTCAGCCATGCTGCGGTCTTCTTCAGGGTCATTTTGACGCTCAGGGTAGATGAAGGTCACCCCGAGGCAAGCTGGGTTGAGGAAGGTCATCTGAGGCAAAACATAAAAACAACCTAAGGTCAAAATACAACGAATGTAAAGTTCATGCAGGGTCAGATACGGTATAGGTCATGCAGGGTGAAGCTGGATCAAGTTCACCTAAGGTCAAGCTAAGCTGAGGTCGTCCATGGTCAAGCTGGGTCAGCCTATAAGCAATAAGGAGGCTAACGAAGGTAAACATGGAACGTGGAGACGCGAGGCAAGACGAGACCCAGGAATACATCCTGAAATAGATCTGACGAGGTCGTTTCCTCCAAGGTTGAGCTTGTTAGCGACGGACGCCATTGTTAGCTCCATAAAAAAAAAAAACAACTGCCGTACAATGATTGACCTCGTGAGGTCAGGTTGGTGACCCAGCGGGACGTGCGGACGGCATGCCAGGTGACGGGTGCGTGACACAGCGGGAGTGAGGAGGTCAGGCCGGGGTGATGGCAATGCACGTGTGCCGGCGGGGGGAGTGGCGGTCACTCTGCCGTGTCTGGGAGGGATCTGATCAAGACGCCCCTGGCTGTAGGAGGAGGAGGAGGAGGAGCCTTGCCACACGAATACGATGAGGTCTGCCAGTACGCCTGGCTGTACTGACACGCGGCCAGCCACCCACCACCACCACCACCACCACCGGCGCCGCCCCTCACAAGTGACCAAGGAAAGGTCTTGTCCTTCATTTCTTGGAACGTGTCTCGGAGCCTCATGCCACCCCAGCCTCCTCCTCCTCCTGCACCACACCCCCGCCTCACTCGTCATCCCGCCAGCGTCCTGTTGGCAACTCATGATTGTGTCGCTGTTGCATGACTGTCAAGGTCTGGCTGTCAGGTCTGGCTCGCTCATGCATGACTCACGCCAGCCAAGCAAGGCCTCTCGCTGGCCACGCCAGGGGTGAGGTCTGTTTACAGTGCGAGAGAAGACGGGAGCCGGGGGGGACGGTGTCACAGGTCGGGATGGACGGGCGTGAGGCTGGAGGGGCAACGAGGGTAACGTACTCTGGGGTTATTACGACGTCGATGTTACCTTGATGGTTCGTTATCACGCTGACCGTCCGTGCCCCCATCATGAGAGAGAGAGAGAGAGAGAGAGAGAGAGAGAGAGAGAGAGAGAGAGAGAGAGAGAGAGAGAGAGAGAGAGAGACTCGATAAGGAAAGATGGCATTTTTATCTTCAGTTTCTGAAGACAAGTAAACCTTACCAATATGTAGTTGTAGAACGTGGATGAGAATCGAGGAACACCACCATGTCACCGCTGGCCTCCCCCAGGGGATGTTGCTACCACCGCTGGCCTCCCCCAGGGGATGTTGCTACCACCGCTGGCCTCCCCCAGGGGATGTTGCTACCACCGCTGGCTCCCTAGGGGATGTTGCTACCACCGCTGGCCTCCCCCAGGGGATGTTGCTACCACCGCTGGCCTCCCCCAGGGGATGTTGCTACCACCGCTGGCTCCCCAGGGGATGTTGCTACCACCGCTGGCCTCCCCCAGGGGATGTTGCTACCACCGCTGGCCTCCCCCAGGGGATGTTGCTACCACCGCTGGCCTCCCCCAGGGGATGTTGCTACCACCGCTGGCCTCCCCCAGGGGATGTTGCTGCCACCGCTGGCCTTCAGAGGGGCTGAAGTTATTACCTCTGGCCTTCGTCGATGGCTGCAGTCGCCACCACTGGCCTTCATCAAGGGCTACCCTCGCAACGTTTGGCCTTTCTAAAGGGCTACAGTTGTGACCACTGGCCTTCGTCAAGGGGCTGCAGTTGATCCCAGAACTTTGTAAATTGCTTTCTGACTTCATAAAGTCACATGGGGCCAGAATTTTTTTTTTTCCCCGGTCAGTGTTTAGTACACACGTGTTTACATAAAGCATTACGACTGAACATGTAACAACAGTTTATTGATTCCAAAGATTTTTCTCGTAGTACGGACGGAACCTGCAGGACAACAGATAAAAGTCCAGAGTTATTTGCCAGCGACGTGATGGCTCACCAGCGCATTGCTAATACGAGGAAAGGAAAATGGTGGTTTTTTTAGGCTGAGGTGACGAAGATGCAAAGGATCACAGTCAGAGACACGTCTCGTTAGGACAGGAAGGTCGCTTCCCTGTGGCTCATAGTGTTTAATTAAGCGGTAAAGACGCGGGTGATCTGTGGACGTTGAGGTAAGAGAACTCAGGAAGGCTGGTGGAGTGGAGGGTGCTCTCGCAAGACGCGGAGGAGGAGGAAAGAGGTAGCTTCGAATCACGTAAGACTGAATGAGAGGCGAGGGTCGTGGTGTTGACGCTCCACCTCCGTGGTCGACGACGTCCCTGACCGTAACAGCTTGTGTGATCTGCCTCACCCTGGCCGTCCCGTGCTCATGATCACGTCGTGAGGACGTGAGGTAAAAGTCGTCGTCAACTTGTATTCTAGGTTGGTGGACCAGACAGATGGGTCACCACCCAGTGAGTGTGGGGGGGTAGATGAACACTCTGCCAGTGACGCTGCCTGTGGTCCAGGCCTCCACACTATTGACGTAGCTACACATGTGATCTCACTTCGTTCCTGATTTACATATACACTGGAAATATATATGGCTGACGAAGACATCTTGGATGGTGTAATCTAGAAAGCAAGATCCTGACATCAAAGTTTTCACAGAGTAAAACATGTACAGACACACCACGCTCTCGTGCTTGCGTCCTCACTCGTCTCTTAATTAGGGTGTTACCGGACTCCCTCTGCTCGAGGTTACACCGCAAGCCTGTATCATTGTCAACACCCAAAAACCTTCCTAAAGGACCTTACAGCCCGAGGCTGCGCTACTTCCAGTTGTAGGGAAGTGTCGTAGTAAGAAGTTCTTTGACGAGATTGTACTTTCGATTATCCGGCCTCCCCAAAGGTGACTTTTCACTCACGGCGTAACCTTGATCAGGCAGTGGTCTGCCATGTACGAAGTGCAGTGTAGCCAACTAATGTTATTATGACTCTCTCTCTCTCTCTCTCTCTCTCTCTCTCTCTCTCTCTCTCTCTCTCTCTCTCTCTCTCTCTCTCTCTCTCTCTCTCTCTCTCTCTCTCTCTCTCTCTCTCGCGTGAACAAAGAAATATTTCATTAAAGTCTCTGATGTGTATATTCTCATCTCTCAGTCTTTACCTACGTGTTCCTCTGTGTGTGTGTGTGCTTCTCCTCCCCCCGCGTCTGTCTCTCCGTAATGATGGATGAATTCAGGAAATTCAGACGAGGATCCACCCTTGACCTTAGGGTACGAAGGCTGGCTGGTCGTTAAGGTCAAGAGTACAGTGTGGCCTGGGACGCCAGCTGATACACTAGAATAATTCATGGTATGCCGACAGAGGTGATATTACTGATGTGTATACGAAATAAATGTGATCCATCGATCGCCAGCTTTGTCGATCACGGTCCAGACTCGACGTGCGAAGCTGACACGGAAACGTGAGGGGCAAGACACAGTACTTGCCTGAGCACACACGTATGTAGGTGTGACGTAACACATGGTTCTCTCATTATTACCAGAAGTGGGCGGGGTGGGCGGGCGAGGAGTGTCCACTGTGGCTTCTGTCGTCTCCTGAGGGTGTATGATGATGGTTCCTCCTGCTGCCTCGTGTGTGTATCTTATGTGTGTGTGTGTGTGTGTGTGTGTGTGTGTGTATTCTTTTCTTTTTTCCTCCCTTTACCGTAATTACTACCTCATGACTTGTGTTTTATTCGTGTTTTATTCTGAATACCTTCCCTTCATGCGATGCTGTTCTTCCTTAACAAACAGGAAAACTAACTTTGCTAAATTGTGTGAACTGTTGCTAGTGGGACAATCCCATGGTCTGGTTACCATGGGGACAGACGCTTCGGGGGTGACAGTTCGGAAGTGACGGAGGTAAGAATTTGGACGGAGGAGCTTAAAGGGATAGCGATGGTGTCTATGGTGTTGTTCGTCTTGATTCATGTTTTAAATACGTCATAAAAAGGCTATGTGACCGTAGACTGGCCATGGGAAGGCTATGTGACGTAGACGGGCCTTAGGAAGGCTGTGTGACCGTAGACTGGCCATGCATGGACTGTGACTGTATTATGAGAGTATGACAGGCAAATAAGGAATGTAATTGTGATGTTACAAGAGTGAAGGCTTTGAGTAATGAGAATGAATGAATGAATGAATTAATGAATTAATTAATTAATGTTGAATGAAGTGTGTGAATAGGATGACAAGAATTAAGAGTTTTGCCTCAAGATGAGTATGACTCTGACATGGAGTGTGTGTGTCTGGGAGTGTGCATTTAGGGTGCATGAGGGAACAGTATTGTACCGTGAGTAATATGACTGTAATATGAGGAATGTAATCAGTGATCATTTATGAGTCAATACATCGTTTCCAGTGTGAGAGGTTACTAGAAGTGTGAGAGGTTACTAGAAGTGTGAGAGGTTCGTGAGAAGTATGATAATTAGGTTTTAAAAATGCAATGGTAAGGAAACAGTGAAAGGAGTATGACGCCAGCGTGTGTGTGTGTGTGTGTGTGTGTGTGTGTGTGTGTGTGTGTGTGTAGTGTGATGATTGTTTGCGCTGGTGGAGGAGAGTGGTGGCCTCATGAATAGTGTGAGGTTAGAGTGAAGAGCTAACATTGGCAGGCAGAGCAGTGTGAGGTTATAGTGAGTGTGGTGTGGACGTTGGGTTCGTGCCTCCATGGTAGAGTGTGGTGGTGGTGTGGGGTGGGAAGTGTGAGGGTAGAGTGACCAGTATGAGGGTACAGTGTAGCAGTAGAGTCTAGTATGTGATGGCAGGTTGAGAAGTGTGACCCATACATGACGAGGTCACAGGTCAGGGTCATCGTACCTATAAGTTGTACTCGTTATGCTGGGAGGGTCGTGTGGTCGTGATCAGGGGGGTCGTACCATCTTGCGCCAGGGGTCATCAGCAAAGGTCACACGGGCGTGATCAAGGAATTAGATTCGTCTTTCCTAACTGGAATCAAAGGTTTATATCATTTATTGATAATTTCATTATTGTTATATTAGATTCACTATTAATCAGCCAATAGGAATTGATTGCATCGTTGATTAACCAATGGTGATTCATTGTGTACACACACATATTCCCCGTATTTTGCATCACACACCTCATGACCTCCCCCCGTCACCTGTTGAGAATAGCCTCGCCCGGTGACGTCAGCACACGTCACAGGTGCGTGTGTGTGTGTGTGTGTGTGTGTGTGTGTGTGTGTGTTGGACACGTGGACAGTGTGTGGTCAATAGAGGCCAGGAAATTTCTCATGTCTCAAGTTGTTGAGGTGACGCAATCGCTTCTGTTTCATCTCGCCAGCTGAGCTAAACCAGAACCAAGCTATACAAAACCAGTGGTTGCCATGAGGGCAGATGGTTTATATAGATGGTTAGTGGACCAAATATTGTGATGGAAGGAAAGTGAATCATTGTGGCGTGTGTTACGTGGGTTGTTGGTGGGCGGGGAGGGAAGGGCTGGCTGTGTGCGTGAGGCCAGGCATGTTGGGGAGCGGGTAAACCCACTGGAGCAAGACGGTACCATTATTAAACATGATGGTACAGTCCTTGAGCTCGACGGTACGATTCTGAAACATGATGGTACGATCCTTGAGCACGACGGTACGATTCTGAAACATGATGGTACGATCCTTGAGCACGACGGTACGATTCTGAAACATGATGGTACGATCCTTGAGCACGACGGTACGATTCTGAAACATGATGGTACGATCCTTGAGCACGACGGTACGATTCTGAAACATGATGGTACGGTCCTTGAGCACGACGGTACGATTCTGAAACATGATGGTACGATCCTTGAGCACGACGGTACGATTCTGAAACATGATGGTACGATCCTTGAGCACGACGGTACGATTCTGAAACATGATGGTACGGTTCTTGAGCACGACGGTACGATTCTGAAACATGATGGTACGATCCTTGAGCACGACGGTACGATTCTGAAACATGATGGTACGATCCTTGAGCACGACGGTACGATTCTGAAACATGATGGTACGGTCCTTGAGCACGACGGTACGATTCTGAAACATGATGGTACGGTCCTTGAGCACGACGGTACGATTCTGAAACATGATGGTACGATCCTTGAGCACGACGGTACGATTCTGAAACATGATGGTACGGTCCTTGAGCACGACGGTACGATTCTGAAACATGATGGTACGGTCCTTGAGCACGACGGTACGATTCTGAAACATGATGGTACGGTCCTTGAGCACGACGGTACGATTCTGAAACATGATGGTACGGTCCTTGAGCACGACGGTACGATTCTGAAACATGATGGTACGGTCCTTGAGCACGACGGTACGATTCTGAAACATGATGGTACGGTCCTTGAGCACGACGGTACGATTCTGAAACATGATGGTACGGTCCTTGAGCACGACGGTACGATTCTGAAACATGATGGTACGGTCCTTGAGCACGACGGTACGATTCTGAAACATGATGGTACGGTCCTTGAGCACGACGGTACGATTCTGAAACATGATGGTACGGTTCTTGAGCACGACGGTACGATTCTGAAACATGATGGTACGGTCCTTGAGCACGACGGTACGATTCTGAAACATGATGGTACGGTCCTTGAGCACGACGGTACGATTCTGAAACATGATGGTACGATCCTTGAGCACGACGGTACGATTCTGAAACATGATGGTACGGTTCTTGAGCACGACGGTACGATTCTGAAACATGATGGTACGGTCCTTGAGCACGACGGTACGATTCTGAAACATGATGGTACAGTCCTTGAGCACGACGGTACGATTCTGAAACATGATGGTACGATCCTTGAGCACGACGGTACGATTCTGAAGAATGACAGTACAACCCTTGAACCTAACGGTACGACCCTCGAGCAGTACGGTACGACCCTCGAGCAGTACGGTACGACCCTCGAGCAGTACGGTACGACCCTCGAGCAGTACGGTGCGACCCTCGAGCAGTACGGTACGACCCTCGAGCAGTACGGTGCGACCCTCGAGCAGTACGGTACGACCCTCGAGCAGTACGGTACGACCCTCGAGCAGTACGGTACGACCCTCGAGCAGTACGGTGCGACCCTCGAGCAGTACGGTACGACCCTCGAGCAGTACGGTACGACCCTCGAGCAGTACGGTGCGACCCTCGAGCAGTACGGTACGACCCTCGAGCAGTACGGTACGACTCTCGAGCAGTACGGTACGACACTCGAGCAGTACGGTACGACCCCTGGGTATGGTTGCCCTGGTTTTTGGTTTTAGACCTGAAGGGTGAGGTCAAAGGTCATTTCATGACACCCACCCAGGAGCCAGCCATACAGAAGCAAACACATAGCAGTGTGGCGTTACATGTAAATCCTCCAATGTAAGATTATAACACAGAACATTATATATGATTATAACACAGAACATTATATATGATTATAACACAGAACATTATATATGATTATAACACAGAACATTATATATGATTATAACACAGAACATTATATATGATTATAACACAGAACATTATATATGATTATAACACGGAACATTATATATGATTATAACACAGAACATTATATATGATTATAACACAGAACATTATATATGATTATAACACAGAACATTATATATGATTATAACACAGAACATTATATATGATTATAACACAGAACATTATATATGATTATAACACAGAACATTATACATGATTATAACACAGAACATTATATATGATTATAACACAGAACATTATATATGATTATAACACAGAACATTATACATGAAGAACACATCTCTTAAAAGAACAAGATAAGATAATGTTGTTGAATAAAGAACAATGAAATAACTTGGCGAACCCTTCAGTAAAGGTGATCATTAAGATAACATGTGTTGGATGATCAAGATAACATGTGTTAGACATGATCAAGATAGCGTGTGTTGGACATAGAAAAAAATAGTTAGTAAAGCGACTTTGAAAATGTAATATTCGTTTAATTCCTTTGATGTCGAAATGTAGTGTCGTAATGAGTCACTACAAAGTAATTGTTTTCCTTGTTTAAGTGATGGAATGAAGCAATACAAGTGTGGCGCGTAGTGGTACTGAAGCGTTGTGGTGGTGTACAAGTGTTGCCTCCCGCTGATGATGTGTTGTGATGAGTATTATCTTCACGCCATCTTAGTATTTCACTACAAATATTACTGATTATTCCCTCACGAGCCATGTTTACTGACGGTAGCACAAACCTAGAAACTTCCTTTGATTGATTGTGTTTATTGTGGTGTTTGTTGATGTTTGTTGACCTGGTGATGGATCATAGTTAGCTTGAGAAAATATCTGTTGTTCTTGAAAATATGAGGTCGGCCAGGCCCAGGAGGCCGAGTCACACAGGCCAGATAAACAAACACACACTAGAACACTTTGTCTTGCTCTCTGTGAGCCATTTAGTGATAGGTTTAAATATACCCTGGAAGAAATGGCACAACACTTTGTTTATAACATGGTACCTGAAATTCTAGGAGAGTATCCATGTTTTTGTTTCTTATGTATTCGGTAAACTTACTGTATGGTTGACTGTTAGGTTATGTAGTGAACCTACTTTGTAACAGGTTATGTGATGAACCAACTTTGTAACAGGTTATGTGATGAACCAACTTTGTAACAGGTTATGTGATGAACCAACTGTGTAACAGGTTATGTAGTGAACCTACTTTGTAACAGGTTATGTGATGAACCAACTTTGTAACAGGTTATTTGATGAACCAACTTTGTAACAGGTTATGTGATGAACCAACTTTGTAACAGGTTATGTGATGAACCAACTTTGTAACAGGTTATGTGATGAACCAACTTTGTAACAGGTTATGTGATGAACCAACTTTGTAACAGGTTATTTGATGAACCAACTTTGTAACAGGTTATGTGATGAACCAACTTTGTAACAGGTTATGTGATGAACCAACTTTGTAACAGGTTATGTGATGATCCAACTTTGTAACAGGTTATATAATGAGCATGTGACCACAGGGGTCAGGAAAAAGACCCCTCGTGACCTCTGTAATCACTTCGCACCACCTCACACAGGATGAGCCTGGTAGCACGGTGCTCTCGCCCCTCACACTGGATGAGCCTGGTAGCACGGTGTTCTCGCCCCTCACACAGGATGAGCCTGGTAGCACGGTGTTCTCGCCCCTCACACAGGATGAGCCTGGTAGCACGGTGCTCTCGCCCCTCACACAGGATGAGCCTGGTAGCACGGTGTTCTCGCCCCTCACACAGGATGAGCCTGGTAGCACGGTGCTCTCGCCCCTCACACAGGATGAACCTGGTAGCACGGTGTTCTCGCCCCTCACACAGGATGACCCTGGTAGCACGGTGTTCTCGCCCCTCACACAGGATGACCCTGGTAGCACGGTGTTCTCGCCCCTCACAGTGGCACAAATCAAATCAAGTTTTAATGTAAGACAACTGAAGGTTTCCACCAACCAAGGATGGTTATTACCGCAGAGGTTCCTGTCTTTAGTATTAGTATGATGTTATAAAACTTTGTTTATATTTCTTATATGATTTAGAAATCGAGATGACGGTTAGCTTGACAAGAGAACTCCAGAAAATGAACTTATACATATTGAGACTGAACCGTATCAGTCTCCACCTAGGGTCAGTCAAACAGGTTTTGGGCCATTGAAGGATGTCACTTGGAGAACACCTCCCTCCATAACAGTTAAGATATTGGAAGTCACCGTACCACAGGACTCTCAGGTACCGAAGACATCGCACGAAAATTCTCCGTACATGAAATTCTTCGTCTCTCACACGTGCAGACTTTCCCCCCAGCGGTACTGCCTCGCCCCAGCTCCCAAGCCGTTTTATCAGTGAGCGAATCTCTGACATTTCTCCAGACACATTGGAGGTGCTGGTCTGTGTGTCTTGAGTACGTCTCCATGGTAATGACGGAGGCTCCGTACCTTCCTTGCCAGCAGTCAGTTGAGTAACTTTGTTTACAATGCGTTACATTGAATGAGAAGCCTGCATCAGAGAGACAGTCCCACGACCAGCCTACAGCCACTGGAGAGACCACCGTACCAGGACCAGCTGATAACAGCCACTGGAGAGACTGCACCAGGACCAGCTGATAACAGCCACTGGAGAGACCACCGTACCAGGACCAGCTGATAACAGCCACTGGAGAGACCACCGTACCAGGACCAGCTGATAAGAGCCACTGGAGAGGGATCGTACCAAGACCAGCTGATAACAGCCACTGGAGAGACCACCGTACCAGGACCAGCTGATAACAGCCACTGGAGAGACCGTACCAGGACCAGCTGATAACAGCCACTGGAGAGACCACCGTACCAGGACCAGCTGATAACAGCCACTGGAGGGACCGTACTAGGACCAGCTGATAGCAGCCACTGGAGAGACCGTACCAGGACCAGCTGATAAGAGCCAGTGGAGAGGGATCGTACCAGGACCAGCTGATAACAGCCACTGGAGAGACCGGACCAGGACCAGCTGATAACAGCCACTGGAGGGACCGTACCAGGACCAGCTGATAACAGCCACTGGAGGGACCGTACCAGGACCAGCTGATAACAGCCAGAGAGGAGCATTAGCTGGAAGTTGATGTGTCCAGGCCAGGCATGGTGCTGGTGGCTGCCCTCCAGCGTGAGTGAAGGGGATGACGCCCTCCTGGGTACACGGCAGCTCCCTGCTTGCCAGCACGTACACACATCAGCGCACATCCAGCCACGAGGGGGTCCGTGAAGACTAGCGAGTACACTGTACATCCAGGCACGAGTGGGCCCGTTGAAGATTAGCGAGTACACTGTACATCTAGCCAAGGGGGACGTGAAGATTCGCACGCACACTGGCACATCTAGACAAAAGTGACGGGGAAGGTTGGTACACACACACACACACACACACACACACACACACACACACACACACACACACACACACACGGCAGTTCTCACAAGAAGCAAGAACGGGAGATCCATGTAATGTGGGGTTTCCAAAATAGCATCAGATGTTTTGGTGACACCAAGTGTGTTTTATGTGTTGACTCGTGGAATCATGAGACCATCGCAGGAGGCGAGTGAGCTGTGAGGATTTTTGAAGATGTGGGAGCACGTTGGGTTTTAAAGTGGTTCGTCTGTGTCCAAATGTAAGCTTAGAGAGGTAGTTGTGTTGAGGCGAGATTCAAGGATGAGAAGATAAAGCAAGTTTGAGAGGGTAGAAGGACCTCAAATGTATGTTTAGAGAAGTAGTTGTGATGAGGCGAGAATCAAGCATGAGAAGATAAAGCAAGTTTGAAAGGGTAGAAGGACCTCATTGTTGATTCGTCATTGAACATAATGAGATCGTCATCTGCTGAGGCATTGAAGACGTTGACAAGATAGGAAAAAAGAAGACAGGCGACAGGACGCATACTTGGGGAACGCTGATGTTGACATGGGAAGACGCAGAGGAAGATCCATCAACATCTTGCTTAAAGTTAGGTTAGTTCAAGACTCCATCTCCTGCTGTGGGACGAAGCAAAAGTGAAAACAAAAAACAACAAAAAAAAATCGTCACGAATAACCTCAGCTTTTGTGACGCCATTCAGATCGACCAATCGGAACAATCCGGCCAGTGACGTAAAATGTGATGAAAACGGTACTTGGAATAACGTCACACACTGATGTCATGTGAACCGATCGAAGATTTTCTTCTTTTTTTTTTTTCTTTCAGTACGATCAATAAGCGTAGAATCGCGAGTCAAAGCGTTTCAAGGTAAACACGTTTTCTGATCTATTCCTTTCCCAAGCAAGACTCCTATGCCTTAGTCATTTTAGGTCGGTTCTCAACGTTAAGCCGACAAGATCTTACCATGTTATGAATGGGTAAGTCTAGATTATGGGTAAACCTTCCTTTGTGATAAATGATGGAGCCTGGCTGGTTATTTCTACAAATATGTCGGAGATCTGGAACGTCGGAGCTGCGTTCTGCATCGATCGACCAAAGGAAAATGCCGGGGTTGTGACATTTAAACTTGCAAGGACATTATTCGTTATGTCCCATGTTTCTTGAGTACTCCCACGGCGGTGGCTGCCTGATTGTATAATGTTTGAGTACTCCAGCGTCGATGGCCAAAGAATTCTTTGTTTCCTGAGTACTCCAACGCGACAAGGCTTTTCGATTCTTTAACACTCCAACAGCGATGGCCACAAGATTCCTTGATTCTTTAACACTCCAACGGCGATGGCCACAAGATTCCTTGATTCTTTAACACTCCAACGGCGGTGGCCACAAGATTCCTTGATTCTTTAACACTCCAACGGCGATGGCCACAAGATTCCTTGATTCTTTAGCACTCCAACGGCGGTGGCCACAAGATTCCTTGATTCTTTAACACTCCAACGGCGGTGGCCACAAGATTTCTTGATTCTTTAGCACTCCAACGGCGGTGGCCACAAGATTCCTTGATTCTTTAGCACTCCAACAGCGATGGCCACAAGATTTCTTGATTCTTTAGCACTCCAACGGCGGTGGCCACAAGATTCCTTGATTCTTTAACACTCCAACGGCGGTGGCCACAAGATTCCTTGATTCTTTAACACTCCAACGGCGGTGGCCACAAGATTCCTTGATTCTTTAGCACTCCAACGGCGGTGGCCACAAGATTCCTTGATTCTCGACAGCTGGAGCGGCTGTACCCACGGGATTCTGTATCAGATCTTTCAGGAGCTGCTGGTGTGAGTCACATTCCACCTGCTGGTGAACTGGAAAATTGGGCTGCAGTCACTACTGTCTTCGTTCATCTTGGTTGTTCTGTGTGATATCGCTCGGTAGAAACGGAAGAATAGCTTCGGTCTGATTGATGCTCAGGAAAACGATTCATGTTTTTTTTAAGTTCGTTACTGGCAAGAAGCCATCGTTCCATATGCAGGAAAGACGGATGCCCAAAACAACATAGTTTTCTAACATGGTTAGACCCTGGCTGGCTATTTCAGTCATTAGCACAGTTGGCAACTCGCTGACTTTGTACCCTCCGTGCTTGCCTCACCCCTCCACCCCCCTGCCTCGCGGCCTTCAGCCACACCACCACAGAAACACTGGACAAGAAAAGAGAAAATGAAAACAAGTGGAACTGAAATACGCGAGTGGACACAGTCATGAGCGAGGCCCAGCCAGTCAGACGACCAGTCCCTGTCAATGTGATGACAACACGAGGTCGTGGACGTCATCCACGAACCAGGAATTAACACACAGTCGACAACACAACCCTGAAAACGCATCACAGAGGAAGAGTTCCGGGCCTCTGGTCTGGCTGTGCCGCTGGTCGTGACACATGTGTCATTGAGTAACTATCGGATTGGCTGTCTTAGCTAACAAGGGGACTGGATGTTGGACATGACGCACCAACAACCTTCATGACTGTATACAGATTTCTATAGATCGTGAAGGATCAGTGATCAAATAATTCAAGCTTGTGTGAACTTCAAATGACCTTTTTTTTTCGTAGGTCAGACGACTGAATTTTTTTTTTATTGTATTGTGACCGAAAAGGTTTAGGCAAGCAAAACATGCTCCAGTCATGGCCATCCTGTGTAAAAAGAAGAACAGTAGGAGAAAAAGAATTTGAAGAGATGGATGAAGAGACCACAGGTGTTTGCAGACTTCCTCCATCCACATGTTGGGGGCGGTAATGGTGTGTGTTCCACCTGTGGCTGGTGAAAGCAAGACTACCGCTATGATGGAGTCGGGGAGGGCCTGCGCAAGCAACCTGCTAGACGCCACGAGTCTCCAGACGAAGGTGTTCACTTGTCATCCTCAAGCACGGCCAAGCCAAGAGCCAGCCGAGCTCGAGATGACATTCAGAAAAAAAAAAATGTGTGTGTGGATACGTTCAAGACCGAGTTTACGTTGAGCTGATGATGATTTACTGCCTTATCGACCAAATGGATCCAAGATGACAACCGGGAGCAGAAAGATATATGCATATAAAGTCATCATACCCTTGAAGGCCTCGCAGGAGTCGACGGTTTCATCACCTGCTTGGCCACTGCCGCACCGCGTGGCCACATCTTGTGGTGGCTGGCGTGATGATGGTCCCTCCCTCCGTGCAGGTCAGCAGCAGCATCTGTAGCCATGTCCTCAGACGTTGGTCATAATGATCGTTTCTACGGTCGTGCGCTCGAGTGAAGGTCGTCCCTGTTGTACTCACTGCGCTTGACGTCACCAACAGAATAGATGGGGGAGGAGACCCACTATTGGCCAGAGATTCTGGTCACCTGCTGTAGTTAGGGATGACATGTGTGGACTCACCCTACGTGCAGACATCACAGCTTCTACCTGCAGACGTCAGGGAGGTTAACATTACTGATCTACTTAATGTCAAACAAGTCAGAATTAAACAGAGGTTTGGGACCTGGTAATGGACAGGTATATGAAGGTATAATTCAACTCTTGATACGTAAAAACTGACGTGATGAAATGACCAGCCATCACAGAGGATCTGAAAACCCGCCATGATACAGGGTGACTTGTGACATGACATGACATGACCTCCTGTATGTGCGCGGTGCTTCACAGCTCGTTTGAGATTGTGGTAAAAGCCTTTCTCATTTTCATAAGACTCCTCTAATAAGCCCTTGCAAGTTAGAAATTTATTCAAAATTTACTGTGAAATAAGTCTATTTAATGCTTGGTGCGTCCCTCGAGAATGATGACATGACCTCTGACCTGACCCTCGTGGGTTTCCGACCAGCAGCAGGGACGGGCATTTCCCTGCGGAGGGCAGATTTAACCACCCACTCCCGCAGACCGTTTTCTGCTGTATATAATAACGCCGTCGACCGTCTTGGCTTAATGAGCCCACGTACCGGGTAATCACCTTAAGCTGTGGTGCGGTTACTTACACCTTGAGGCGCGGGTGGCCCCAGTTTCAGGCCCCAGGGGTATTCCCCCACGACCACCGGGGTCTGGTGTGGTTCAGGCGAGGGTGAGGTACTTAGAAGTTTTGGTCGTTGTAGAAAACCCACTTCTGAAAATGGGTCATGGCATCTGTGTGAGGGAGGACATAATGATACTCTAAAGCTTAGCAATGTAGGGAAAGAAACAAACATCAGAACGCCCCATCACCCTCGAGTGACACACGGTCACACAGTAACCACGTGATGCTGTGACCTGCCAAGTATCACGTAATCCAGGTAACTGTGTGTGTGTGTGTGTGTGTGTGTGTGTGTGCATTTCACATATGTACTTTACACTCAGCCACGTCCACAATTATGCTCAGTACAGCTGCAGAGATTACAGGGTTTGCCGTAAGGTGGACATGTTTTTGTCAACAAACCGTATGGTATTGTGTCTGACACACGAGCCAGCAGAGGACTAGCATTATGTGGCAGCAGTATGGTTGGTGGTCAGTATTTTATCTCGTAACTTCAGGATTTCCACAGTGAATGAAAATGAAAGAGTGATAAGATGATGAAGAACAACTAGAGATAAAGCGGGCCTTCAAAACAGAAAAGAAACAGTTGGATGTTGAGGACAGTATGATACAGTGCTTCTGTGATGTACTGACAGCTGGATGTCCACTGTACAGGAGGTTGGCAAGCGGGTGTGTGTGTGTGTGTGGTCGTGGAGGGTGAGGGCCGGCAGAGCGAGCGAGTCACGTGGGGAACTGTGGCTGGTGAGGACGCAAGACTGGCAGCAAGTTCATCTGCTCAGATGATAACGATGAGTGAAAATGCTAAAGCGGGAGGGATTATGGTCCTGTGGTACATCATTAGGGAACTGGTCGACTTGGTGAGACAGAAGGGACGTGAGGATGCATACATGGGTGTTGCATGAGTGGCTGCTTAGGTTGTATAGTGATGATATGCCTCGTTTCACGAAGGTAAACAGGCACTGGAAGAAGGAGTGTAAGGTAAGCTTGGTTCCAGATTGACACATATATTGAAGGACCAGCTTGAGGATGACGTGTGTTGGGATTATAAGCTTGGAGTGTGTAGACCAGGTGGGGTGGAGAAGGATACTGTGCAGAGGAGAGTTGGTGGCAGGTTACTTAAAGTGTGGCCAGGAAGGTGAGTGAGGCGGTGGTGAGGTGAGGAGGAAGCTGTGGTGAATGGATGTGGTTTATGTGGAACGCCGGATATGGTCCAGGCGACCTAACGCTGACTGTGACTATAGTGGAAATGGATTATGGAAAACACATGAGCGTCGTCTAACCAGAGATAGTAAGGTTTGATGGTAGGATTCTGACCGTAAGAAGGATTACTGAAATCCTTGAAAGTAACATGGAAGATTTAGCGCAGGGATTATCAGCGCTTACGAAATTCAAGGAAGAACTAAGAGAATACAAAGGAATGGAGATAATACAAAGATTTCACACAGCAACACGTCATTGGGTTCTTTATATGCTGTATGTGATAGCTGGTAGAGACATGAAACTCGTAGATCATTGCAGTAAGAGTAGAAAGACTTAGATAATTCAAAGAGCAAAACACTGTAAACTTCTGGTATAACTGAGCACGAATAATGTCAGTCGTGGATTTAGAAGCGAAATCTTGACCATGGCGAATAGTATGAAAAAAAAATTATTATATATATATTTTTTTTATACTATTCGCCATTTCCCGCGTTAGCGAGGTAGCGTTAAGAACAGAGGACTGAGCCTTTAAGGGAATATCCTCACTTGGCCCCCTTCTCTGCTCCTTCTTTTGGAAAATTAAAAACGAAAGGGGAGGATTTCCAGCCCCCCTATCCCCAGGGATATATATATATATATATATATATATATATATATATATATATATATATATATATATATATATATATATATATATATATATATGGGTATGTTTGAAGGAATAGTGGTTCCAACAATGTTGTATGGTTGCGAGGCGTGGGCTATGGATAGAGTTGTGCGCAGGAGGATGGATGTGCTGGAAATGAGATGTTTGAGGACAATGTGTGGTGTGAGGTGGTTTGATCGAGTAAGTAACGTAAGGGTAAGAGAGATGTGTGGAAATAAAAAGGGCGTGGTTGAGAGAGCAGAAGAGGGTGTTTTGAAATGGTTTGGGCACATGGAGAGAATGAGTGAGGAAAGATTGACCAAGAGGATATATGTGTCGGAGGTGGAGGGAACGAGGAGAAGAGGGAGACCAAATTGGAGGTGGAAAGATGGAGTGAAAAAGATTTTGTGTGATCGGGGCCTGAACATGCAGGAGGGTGTAAGGAGGGCAAGGAATAGAGTGAATTGGAGCGATGTGGTATACAGGGGTTGACGTGCTGTCAGTGGAGTGAATCAAGGCATGTGAAGCGTCTGGGGTAAACCATGGAAAGCTGTGTAGGTATGTATATTTGCGTGTGTGGACGTGTGTATGTACATGTGTATGGGGGGGGGGGGGCCATTTCTTTCGTCTGTTTCCTTGCGCTACCTCGCAAACGCGGGAGACAGCGATAAAAAAAAAAAAAAAAAATATATATATATATATATATATATATAAGCATGAGTAAGTGTTTAAGTTACGTTTTTTGGGGAAAGTTTAGGAAGACTGCCGCCACATGCTGTTGAAATATCCGTCCGCGACGTAAACCAGTAAACCACAAGGTGTTCCCCTGACCGCGGTGGGCGAGGGAGGTGCTGGTGTGAGTGTGGGGGGTGAGGTCTCGGGGCAAGGGCGAGGCTCCGTACGTACGTGGGCAGCCTCATGTAGCCGGGGCAGTAGCCCCGGGCTACTGTGTTGTAGTCTTGTTGACAACACTCTGAGCAGGAGGTTTCCCCTGGCTGGCTGAGTGGTGGGCAGGTTGTTATCATGGTGTAGAGAACGCCGGGTTGTCATGTCACCCTGGATGGTTGTAGAGACCACCATATAACCACAATCTCTTCTCTATAACCCCTGGTTGCGATAGATTATGATGATGGATGCCATTTATTACATGGTAGGGTTGAATACCAACTGGTGCAGCTGAATGATGAATGAGACTGTTGACGAATACATGACCCAGTTGAAGTATACATACTACACTTGAAGTGATACATGATACAATTGAATAGTGCATGATATGATTGAATACTGCATGACACAGGTGACTAATACATGAAACAGGTGAATTATACGTGACACATACAATCCATGGTACACTTGATGATACATGATGCAGTTGAATGATACATGATACAGTCGAAAGATACGTGACAGGTCACCAGTATATATTACAGTAGAATGTTGGATGTATTATGTTGTCTGTAGCGGTGTACGTGGTAGATAGGAGGAGGGGGGGGGGGCTGCTGGAAACGCCGGGGTGGGGCTAACACCCCCACCCCCCCCCCCCACCCCCCAGCGGGTGTCGTCCTTGAGGGCTGACCGGGACGGCACCGCGGCCGTAAGCGACACGTCATGACCTCCATTTAAGCACGACCCTTGGTTGTCGTCACCCTTGACCTGACCCTGCGAGGTCACTTACAATCATAGGTCAGAACCGTCGCACCAGATGGTCGTACCGTCCTTCTCAAAGGGTCGTACCGTCGTGCTCAGGGGTCGTACCGTCGTGCTCAGGGGTCGTACCGTCGTGCTCAGGGGTCGTACTGTCGTGCTCAGGGGTCGTACTGTCGTGCTCAGAGGTCCTACCGTCGTGCTCAGGGGTCGTATCATCGTGCTCAGAGGTCCTACCGTCGTGCTCAGGGGTCGTACCGTCGTGCTCAAGGGTCGTACCGTCGTGCTCAGGGGTCGTACCGTCGTGCTCAAGGGTCGTACCGTCGTGCTCAGGGGTCGTATCATCGTGCTCAGAGGTCCTACCGTCGTGCTCAGGGGTCGTACCGTCGTGCTCAGGGGTCGTATCATCGTGCTCAGAGGTCCTACCGTCGTGCTCAGGGGTCGTATCATCGTGCTCAGAGGTCCTACCGTCGTGCTCAGGGGTCGTACCGTCGTGCTCAGGGGTCGTACCGTCGTGCTCAGGGGTCGTATCATCGTGCTCAGAGGTCCTACCGTCGTGCTCAGGGGTCGTATCATCGTGCTCAGGGGTCGTATCATCGTGCTCAGAGGTCCTACCGTCGTGCTCAGGGGTCGTACCGTCGTGCTCAGGGGTCGTATCATCGTGCTCAGAGGTCCTACCGTCGTGCTCAGGGGTCGTATCATCGTGCTCAGAGGTCCTACCGTCGTGCTCAGGGGTCGTACCGTCGTGCTCAAGGGTCGTACCGTCGTGCTCAGGGGTCGTACCGTCGTGCTCAGGGGTCGTACAGTCGTGGTCAAGGGTCGTACCGTCGTGCTCAGGGGTCGTACCGTCGTGCTCAAGGGTCGTACCGTCGTGCTCAAGGGTCGTACCGTCGTGCTCAGGGGTCGTACTGTCGTGCTCAGAGGTCCTACCGTCGTGCTCAGGGGTCGTACAGTCGTGGTCAAGGGTCGTACCGTCGTGCTCAGGGGTCGTACTGTCGTGCTCAGGGGTCGTACTGTCGTGCTCAGGGGTCGTACCGTCGTGCTCAGGGGTCGTACCGTCGTGCTCAGGGGTCGTACCGTCGTGCTCAGGGGTCGTACAGTCGTGGTGAAGGGTCGTACCGTCGTGCTCAGGGGTCGTATCATCGTGCTCAGAGGTCCTACCGTCGTGCTCAGGGGTCGTATCATCGTGCTCAGAGGTCGTACCGTCGTGCTCAGGGGTCGTACAGTCGTGCTCAAGGGTCGTACCGTCGTGCTCAAGGGTCGTACCGTCGTGCTCAGGGGTCGTATCATCGTGCTCAGAGGTCCTACCGTCGTGCTCAGGGGTCGTACAGTCGTGGTCAAGGGTCGTACCGTCGTGCTCAGGGGTCGTATCATCGTGCTCAGGGGTCGTACAGTCGTGCTCAGGGGTCGTACCGTCGTGCTCAGGGGTCGTACCGTCGTGCTCAAGGGTCGTACCGTCGTGCTCAGAGATCGTGTGGCCGTCCTCAGTGATCGCACCATCGCGCTCAGAGATGATATTTTCTGTGGTTGTCGTCCGGTGGTCGTCTTGTCAGAACGCACAGCGTCCAAGATGTACGGAACGACATTGATTGAGGACGAAGATCAAGATTCTGGTAGTTAAGTCGAGATAAAAGTTAATGACCAGTTCACATTAGACGGAGGTCGTAAGTGACTTGTCGTGTTTTGTAGACATTAAGATGAATGAGTTACCAGCTCAGATACTGCGCAGAAAACTTGTTCGGAATGTAAAACCCCAGCTCTCCCTCTCAGGTCTGTGTCTTCTGGTGTCGCACCAGCGAAGATGGAATCACAAGTTCACCCCTCACACATTCGTTAGCCACAGAACCCAGAGTGAATGTGGTATGTGATGTTGGAGGAAAAGTGTCATTGCTTCTAGAGTGATGACAGTGATTTTAACGGTCGTATTGTGTATTGTTCGATATCGTAGGGTACAGGAATGTAGATTAGTTATCCTGGAAACTATAAACATTGGCCTTGTATATACTGTGGGCACCCACCTTGAAATTTCTGTTTCTTTTATACGTTTTCTGTATATCTCGCGTGAACAAATAGCTGAGCCTTTGAGGAAAAAGATCCTCGCTTAGCTCCGTCTTATACTCTTCTTTTGGAAAATAAGACAGGTTAGGATTTCCACCTCTCTCTCTCTCTCTCTCTCTCTCTCTCTCTCTCTCTCTCTCTCTCTCTCTCTCTCTCTCTCTCTCTCTCTCTCTCTCTCTCTCTCTCTTTGTGTGTGTGTGTGTGTGTGTCTCTCTCTCTCTCTCTCTCTCTCTCTCTCTCTCTCTCTCTCTCTCTCTCTCTCTCTCTCTCTCTCTCTCTCACCCTACTTAGTCGCCTTCCACGACACGTCGGAGATACGTGGGCAATATTCTTTCCATCGTAACACAAGATGAATTTCCTAGTTGACATGAGCCACAAGGACCTGGAAGAGTATCTACAAAGCATGTCACCTCCGCCAGGAAGTGATGGTGACGTAAGGCCACGGGTCGCGTCCTTCAACAGCCTGGGCGAGCAGAGGACACGACAGCTCTGGTCCACGACAAGGCTGTGGGTATGTATGACCTCCCACACTATCTCAAGTTCACACGCACAAGTGAGGTTAGATTTTGCCAGGTTGTGTGACACCTTGATGACAGACATATAGTACTGTGGACAACTTTAACAACCACGGGTTCTCTTGGCTTTCTACCACACTCATCCTCTACAGTACACACACACACACACACACACACACACACACACACACACACACACACACACACACAGGTGAGAGGTAGAGCTCTCATACTCCTGCTGGCGATGGGTGGTGATGCCTCCACCCGGTGACTGACGGATGGCAGTAAGGAAGACCTTGGATACACAGTTGGCACGTGGAGAGTGAGGGCAGCTAATGTTGTGGGTACACCGAAGACGGCATTGGATGGGTTTGAGTTGCGCCTGTAGCCCCGGGAAAATTTATCGTGCCACCCCATGCTCATCCTGTGGGCGGTAGCGCAAAAGGACCACAGAGGTCACTGGGTATTGGACGGTCCTGCACAACGCTGGGACGACACCGTAGCCGGGTTGACCAAGTGGAGGCTGCTCAGTTGACCATAGCAGTAACCAACAGGTGTGGGAGTCGCTTGGCATCGCTTGCCTCACACAACAGTACATAGTTGACGTAAAGTAACAGAACTGCTGTTAACAGGGGCATGAATAGCATCGTCCCCTTCCGTAGCACCTGGTGACCCCTGGGGCAACACCTTGTAAGCTGCCAACAGAAGCATCTGCGCCTCATCTGGCCAGCCTGTATGTCAGTACACAATGCACAAGACTGTCAGTTTACGTTTTACTGTTGAGTTAATATTCATGAAGTCAACAACTAGAAATGAAAAGTTAAGACGTAAAGCAGAGTTGGTTAAGAGATTATCAAAGGCTTTGATTTAAGGATGAAGTCAGACGACTTATATAAAAAAAAAAAAAAGTGAGGCGAGAAAATATTTAGAAAAAATCTTTTTCTCAGAACTTCGTCCCTCCGGCACACGAAAACCGGCAGTTTTCAAGGTCGACCGCGCGACGACCAGGGCCTCCGAGGTGGTGTTCTCGTCTTAACCGCGGGTGACGTGGGGCGTCGTGGCCCGGCCCGGCCAGGCCAGGCCGAGTAAGTGTCGGCCGAATGCAGGAGCTGCCTAGCTCAAGTCAGTGGCCCAACGTGTGAAGGCCAACTCTGTCATTTAAAAACAGAACAGCGAACCCTGAGCCACCTTCATGACACACCAGTGTCACTGTACAGAATATAGAACACAGTATTGATGAAGGGAAACACAACACGCTGTAGGAAGGGGGAACGCCCCACACACACACACACACACACACACACACACACACACACACACCACAGGAGGCTTCAGCAACCACCGAGATGTCTACAGAAGACGGTAACAGAATACAATAAGACCTTGACCCACGCAGGGCGTGGCGCTCCTGACGAAGTATCACTTGTGACGGAACTACTCCTGCCGTCACATACTCCTGCCGTCACATACTCCCGCCGTCACATAGTCCTGCCGTCACATACTCCTGCACGCGACCCAAGCAAACCTTGACCTCGCCTCAGTCACAGGATCCGAATCTCTCTGGTAACAGGATTTTCCCGACGCGCACACGCGCGCGCGGTTGTGAGAACATAGTGTTCTTCAACTGGTTTGTGGAGAACCGTCAAGGATGTTCATGTTGACTTATGAATTATACCATTATCCCTGGGGGGAAGGGGGGGGGGGTTGTCCTGACAGGACCTGGGGATTTCTGTATCCCAGAAAACAGTATGTTCCTCAAATTTGCCTCACTATACGTTTTCACTTCCTCGGTGTCTCTTTTTATTCTTTGCAGTTTAACGTCAATACGAGATCAAAAGAGGCATCATCTGTGATCACAGTGCCTCTGTTGTCTTACATGTGGTTTAAGGATGTCTCTAAAGGAGTGTATCATGAGGCAGGGTCTTTCACTGCAGAACAGTGTGTCAGCGTTGCAGGTCTGCGTAGGTCAAAGACTGAAAATATGGTCCGTGACGGTGGTCTGGTGTGGTGGGGGGTGACACACGACACAGGTAGGTCCACTGATAACAGCTACTTACAACACTGATATACGTTTCATGTAGCCGCTGCCCAGGATCAAGCATAGCATAGGTTCGAATCCTGGTTGTGGTAGTCGGTTCACAGTCAATCTAGCTGTTCACCCAACCGTAGGGTTTCGTCGTTAAAATGGGTACCTGGCTTAGGCTAGGCTAGGTTATATATATACCTACAACATAAACTTCAACATGCAACATTAGATCCAGTAAATAAAAACATGTCACATCAATTTCAACACATCTACCACATTTACCTCAATATACAACACGTCAGTCAGTATACAGACCACGTTAACTCCCAAACTATCATGATTTCTTGCACCTCGCCCACGCCACGTTTTCCTTCCCTAGTGACTGAACGAAAAACGCGTCGTGTTATTTTCGTCGTACTTGAAGAACAGGTTTAATGGATGACTCAACAGAACTGTGTGTTTTTGTGAAACTAAGTTAACCATAGGTTAGAAATTGCACCATAGGTAGGACGGCACTTCACTAACTCTTTGTTGGATTATATACAAAGTTTTACAGTTTTCCATCTTAAACTTACTTATCGTTCGTTGAAAACTAAACTTGAAAGAAGAGTTTTGAACTTAGAAATAACGGGGGGAACTTTGTTGTCAGGATCCGTGTGCCTTAATATATATATATATATATATATATATATATATATATATATATATATATATATATATATATATATATATATATATATATATATTGGAAAGGATCACAATTTTGCGTGTGATCAAGATATTCCTATGAGTCCACGGGGAAAATGAAACACGAAAAGTTCCCAAGTGCACTTTCGTGTAATAATCACATCATCAGGGGAGACACAAGAGAGAAATATAACAGTCAGTTGATATACATCGGCCGTACTACCAGCGGCCTCAGTACTTCAGAGGATTGCAAGTAACCATATGGGACACCTACTACAGACCATAAGGGATTCCCACCTCCCAAGTGAGAATAAATCAAGACTAGTAGAGACCAGGGAACGGGCCACCAATAGGCAAAGGCCCGTGTCGTCGGACCAACAAGTCCGACGATCTTAACAACAACAACAACAACAACAACAACAACTGTGACAGTGAACAGTTCAGTCTACTATAATATATTAATTGATTTTATTTACTCCCTCATATCTCCCCTTCCTCCCTTCAACACCCCATAATAGCTTGGTGAATACATTAGAGTCACTTACGAAGCTTGAGTTTAGGTTAGCATAAGGCGAGTGACAGCAGTTGGTGTGAGGGATCCATGTATTGATATAGGAACTTGATTCTTATATGTAGTTTTCCCGTTCTCTTTCTTTATCTCCTTAGTTCTCCCGCTCCCGTTTTCTGTGCCTCAGTACTTGACCTCATCTGGTGTCGTGTCTGCGTACGTGACCATTCGTGTGTTTCGTATTTTCGTGTGACCTGTTTCCTGTGGTACTGCCGGAAGACATTCGTTCCCATGTTCTTTACTTCCTGCAGATGTACCCACG
Source organism: Panulirus ornatus (assembly GCF_036320965.1). Taxonomy (NCBI): domain Eukaryota; kingdom Metazoa; phylum Arthropoda; class Malacostraca; order Decapoda; family Palinuridae; genus Panulirus; species Panulirus ornatus. Next base: position 9,214,792 of record NC_092241.1, on the reverse strand, counting down.
TGCACACTGTCCCCAGACACGTGCTTCTCTGACTTTCCGGTAGCGGGCGTGCGTCTGCCGTTTTCTGTGAGGATATACCTTCTCTCCCTCGTGTTCTATATCCGTCCTTATTATTTTTATCATTTATATCACTTTGCGTCTCCCACTTTCTCGTTTTTATTTTTCCTTTTCTCCCATCTCTCACGTACACAGTGTCTCCACTCGTGTGCATCATCTCCCGTGTTCCGTCTCCCTCCCTGATGACCGGTCTGGTGTGCGGGTACCTTACATAACCGTGGATGGTGGGAGGGGAGGGGGGGTTATGTCACCAATTCCCCTGGTAACGGTGGCCGGGAACTTGTTTTGCCGGCTGGTCAGCTTCGTCCACCGGTGCCGGGCACGGCTCCCCGCCCCTCCCAGTGTGGCCGGCAGGTGGATGAGTGTCACCAGAGTCACTCATGAGTCACGTGTCGTGAAGTATATATTATTCCTTTGGCCGTGCCTTCATGTGGGGGAGTGAGCCTCCCTGCCTCCGTTTTCCATAAGTTCTGTGTATCATCGTGCTCAGTTCTCTGATGATATCGCTCAGTGTTGCGCGGGATCAGAATGCTTGGCAACATTTCATAAATCAGTGTCACAGTGATGAGGATTTAGTCCACTGACGGGTGTTGGCAGCTCGAGATAAGAAATTATCTGGCTATGATTTTTGAAGATTAAGTTCATCTCTTTGTTGGTCAACATGTTTATGTAGGTATAAGGTAAGCCGAGAGTGAGAGAGAGAGAGTAAAGCTTGAATTACAGGTTGGGTCAAGCCACCGTGGTCCTCACCACTCCCCACTACAGTAAGTGGGAGGGCGTGGCACGTTCTCCAGGTGGGATGGGTTCACTGAACTGCTACAGTGCTATGCATTATGCCATGGAGAAAGGAAGGTAAAGGTGTGTGTGTGTGGCTGGGCCGCTAGCGAGGGTGGCGGACGGACGGACTGGCGGAGAGAGGGAGGGAGGGAGGAACGGGTGTTGGGTGAGGTCGGGTGTGGTAGCCTACGTGACGCTAGCCATGCAACACCGTCGTCGGCTGACCCAGGGGCGCGCCCCTCTCGTCGCCCTCGTGTACCCACGCCGTCATCACCACCTTGGCTCAGCCTGCACGTGATCACACACGCCTCCTCCTCGTCGTCCCTCCAGTGCTGCTGTGATCCCACACGTCACACGAGCAGTTGTCCATCGTTAGAAGAGGGTGTAATGGGGTCGAACATCCAGATGGGTCAGAGGGGACCCCTTGTATCACCACCTTGTGTGTGTGTGTGCAGGGGCCACAGTACACGTGATGATAAAACATCTGTGTACACCAGCCGGGCTGCTGAACTAGCTGTTCACCCCACAAAAACTAGATCTGTCGCTAACACTTTTTGTTGTTTGTTAGGAGTACAGGAGCGGTGCATGATGAACATCCCGCACGATCCAGCGCTGAACATGCTGGAGTTATGAAACAGACACGCGATGCTGGAATGAAGCCTTGAACACGAGAGAGAACAAAACCGTTGCTCACGACGGCAGGATCGTTGAACACGACGGTAGGATCGTTGAACACGACGGTAGGATCGTTGAACACGACGTTAGAATCGTCGACCACGTTAGGATCGATGAACACGACAGTAGGATCGTTGAACTCGACGGTAGGATCGTTGAACACGACGTTAGAATCGTTGACCACGTTAGGATAGATGAACACGACGGTAGGATCGATGAACACGACGGCAGGATCGTTGAACACGACGGTAGGATCGTTGAACACGACGGTAGGATTCTTGAGGACGTGTGTTCAATCCTCGGCTGTGATGACGTAACGCGTCGTAGGACCGAAGGATCGCATCACAGTGATCGCGTTTGCGTTCACATTGTAAGATTCCATCACATGTCGGCACCAGAGCGTTGCTTATAGGGCCGCGCGCGCTGCGCACATACCTGCCTGTGCCTGCTACCCGCGCTCTCTGATAGGTTATTGGCTGTCATTCGTGCTGACCTGACCTGACCTAACGCACGGGGTTGTTAAAGTGGGATGTTGAGCTCCTTCGTTTGTCCAGTGACCTCCCTCCTCGGCATCACACAGGCCAGTACAAGAAAAATGAAAATCTTGTTCATTGTTATTTAATTCGTTTTCTGTTCTTCCTGTCTCATCTTGTGCAAGTACATGTTCATTTTAGTTTACTTGATATGTCCTTTATCATATCATTTATTCCTCCCTGTTCCTCTATGCTTATCTCTCGTCATTCGCTCCACCATTCTCCTCCCTTTAATCCCTCCCAATTTTAACAAGATATCTCTTCTTCATCATCATCTCGTAACTCTTTCCTTTTATCGATGTTTTCCTTATTCTTGACCCCGTTCCTAAGTGACCCACGTCCCTTCCCCCATCATTCGTTATCTTTTCTTAATCCCCCTTGCTGTTTTCCCTTGTCTCTTCCTCCTCTCTCTCTATATATATTACGAATTCTGGTCCCTCACTGGTGACCATGGCTGGTCGGTCACATGGCGTATTTTGTCCACGCTGAAACACCCTGTAACTGGCTGCCTCCTGCGTGCGTGCAGTCTTGTGTCCTCACGCCAGGGTGACGCACCCCGCCCTGGTCTCTCTCTCTCTCTCTCTCTCTCTCTCTCTCTCTCTCTCTCTCTCTCTCTCTCTCTCTCTCGTTAGCGAGGTAATGCCGGGAACAGACGTAAAAAGGCCACATCCGCTCACATCCATTCTCGAACTGTCATTTGTAATGCACACACACACACACACACACACACACACACACACACACACACACACACACACACACACATATATATATATATATATATATATATATATATATATATATATATATATATATATATTTTTTTTTTTTTTTTTTTTTTTTTTTTTTTTTTTTTCTTTGAGTCCATGGGGAAATGAAACACGATAAGTTCCTAAGTGCACCTTCGTGTAATAATCACATCATCAGGGGAGATATAAGAAAGAAATATAAGAGTCAGTTGATATACATCGAAGAGACGTAGCTTACGAGTCTGTAAACCAACACGTTGATGACGTTGGTGGAAATCTGTTTGCCGCGGGATGGCGAATAGCGATGACGGTGGCCCCTCCCTCCTTGCTGCTTAAGGCAAAACGCCCCCTCGCAACAGATGCGAACAAGAGTTTCAGACATGAACGTTGTGAAATCGACAAGAATCAAAAGATCTGGTAATAAAAATCTGTAAAGGTCCATCAGCTCGAAATGTTGACACGAATATTATTTGGCGTTTATGAATGATATTGTCATACCACACACAACGCTGAGTATGTAAATACATCGAGACGACACAATCATTGCTGCCATGTTAGCATAGTAGATTCTACGCTCCAGAAACTGTGTCGTTCCAGTCCAGCTAAAGTTACCATACACCAGAGAACACACGTGGAATGACTTGCTCCCCCGCCACGTCTTACCTTCCAGAACAGTGGAGTGAGCTGTTCCAGGAACTGGTTACCTGTTTGATGGCTGGAAGGTCGGGCTCACGGCTCAAGTTAGCCACAGGTCTGTTGGCCAGTCACTCATCACTTATTTCTCTTCAGTTTCGTCAAGTTAAAGGCGTCATTGAATAGCCACATATCATTATATGTATTCAACCTGCCTTTCTCTCTTTCTCCGAGACGGTGATATGAAAATCCGATTAAAATCGGCCGATTCGTACAATAGTTCCAGATAATCGGAAGGTATGAATTACGCGTGTACGAAAAAGACCAAGTTGGGCTCCCGTCTCCACCCGGCAAACGCCCCCGGGGCTCTGGTGGTGAACAATACTGGATGACCACGACTCGTGTGATTACCTTCATCACGTCAGTAAAGTTAGATGAGTTCCGGTGGGTCGGTTCATACCGGGCCGTCCATGGACGAAGCTGGCCGGGCCAGAGGCCTGGCAAATCTTACAAAGGTTACCCACTGACCACACCAGTGTCCCGCGGGTCGCCCTCTCTGCTCAGTCTGCAGCCTTCATAAATGATGTTAACTTTTAATATGTATTATTTTACGAATATCTTTTATTTACATACGAGTCGCAGGTGTTTGTAAGTGATGGTGATAATAGCTTCTTTTTTTTTGAAGTTCAAAAATTGGTGTTATTTTATGATCGCCACATCCTAATTTGATTCCAGTTTCACAGGGGAAAAGGCGTCTTATTTTTTCTGTACTGTTACCTGAAGTGTACTGGACGCTGGGGACAACGTATAGTGACTCTCCTTCCAGCAATCTAAACCCAGATTCCAAGCGGGAGGGCTGTTGTGTGGGAATGTAAAGCCACCGATGTATTCTTCATGATCCTCAAGTATTCCAGTACTATACACTGTGATCTGTCACCCACATAGCGTCCTCTGTAGCCGGACCAACATAAGCCATCGTTGCGTTTCCACTCTACGTGTCTCGTCAAATAAAATCTACTTAAAAGTTTTTGAAGTCCAGGCAAGACGCATTTTATACTGAACAGCTCTTCTAAATAACAGCGGGCTGGAAAGTCATGATAAGAGGGTTGTTACACACGAACACATGTGCCTCATCACTGCTTCACATGTGCTCGCATATCTGTATCATAACACATGTTACTGTTTAGTTTGCACTGCGCTTCTCGTAAACTTCCCAACCTGTGGCGTTGAGGGTATATGAGGACATATTACGGACGATCTGTGTCCTCATATTTGTGAGGTTATTAGTATGAGGCCAAACAGAGCGTCTTTGGATCTTCGTCAAAGATGATCGTGTCATCTTGTGATCTTAATGGAAATCTTAGAGTTGGTAACGATTATGAAATGTAATTAAAAATCATGCAGTCAGACGTTGGGGTAACCGGACGACCTTGCTGGAGTTCACATGGTAACTGGAAAGAATGTGGTGCAAGGGTGTGCTAGGGGAGGAGCCGGTGGGGGAACCACGTGACCCCACATGACCTTGAAGATGACCTTCCTGGCTGGCTCACGTGGTGCAAGTCACATAGTCCCAGCGATTACATAAGACTGCCCTTACAAAACTTAACATGTGCTTCTGGACCATAAGATGTATTGTCTGGGTTTGTTCCAGAAACACTCGACTGAGACACGCCGCGGGGAACATGCGTACGTGAGTACGACCTTTGAGGATGACGATACGACCCTCGGGTCAGGTGGTGACGGGGTCAGACCTCAAGGGCCGTAGGGTTTTGCTGAAGGGTCGTGACTCTGTGTTCACGGTGCCTACAAGACCGTCTCTAAGATCAGTAGAAAAATTTTTTCGGAACAAAGTTGTGCAATAATTATTTAGGTGGAAGTGATTAGAGGGAGGAGGAGGAGGAGGAGGAGGAGGAGGAACTGTACTGAGACCGACCCCTGCAGCATGGAACAGCGTTGGCTGGGGGAACCTGAAGACCAGCACGTAGCCATGACTCTCACGGACAGTGACCAGGCTTCCCCTCCTCCTTCTCACACCCACCTGCCTGGTGGGCGCTTTAAGACCCACACCGGACGACCTCCCTCGTCTGCCAGCACTGGTCGAGTCCCCATAGTCGGTAAAAAACCACAAGTGTTGCTACGGTAGAGATGTTTTGTCCCGTCCACCTCCTCTGGTGGTTGATACACAACGGGGAACTAAGTGAAGCAGGGAACTGAAGGTGGCAGGAAGGATGATTATGTGAGATTAGATTAAGTTAGGTCAGGTAAGTTGGTACCTGAACCCTCTCTCTCTCTCTCTCTCTCTCTCTCTCTCTCTCTCTCTCTCTCTCTCTCTCTCTCTCTCTCTCTCTCTCTCTCTCTGTCCGTGGCTTTAGGGCCAACTTCTACACTACCTTAACACGGGACCACCAGCTCTACCACACAGGCCAGAGTTTGTATCAAGACAGTTCGTTGCCAGGGTGCAGTTTGCCACCATACAGTTCGTCTCCGAAGACTTCGCCTCGGTATAGTTCGCCACAGGACAGTTTGCTGATAAACGTATCTAAGACTAAGTCATCAGACAGGAGCGTGGGTCGGAGGCACCCGTCTTACATCAGCAGTTACGGGAAAAGTCGTCATGATTGTACCATTACCCACAGTAGGGCGAAGAAGCAGCTCTGCTTTGAGGGAAGATACATCTGTGGTGTCATCGTCTGAGTTTGGCTCGACCGGAGCAGAAAATATTTCAAAATTGACTTCACTTAACAGCTTAAATGAATGTCCTGAATGTCCTAAAGATGAGTAAACTATATTCTAACACTAGATTTATATTCAGCAAGAAAAACACTTCTTATAATGAGTTTATAAAGGAAATCCAGTCAGTGTGAAGAATTCATGTTTTCACAGAAGGAAGCGTTCGTTCGCCAAGCCATGGTTATCAGCTGATAGAAACGTGTAAACAAATGTACATGTGTGTCTGGATATCATACCACCAGTACTACAGCCTCATGGTTTAAAGTCTTATTACTGCACGTAAGTGAATGCAGTACCTGACAGTCTTTGTTAATCAGTCGTAGAGAATCTTCTTTTTCTTTGTCCTCCTGAAGGAAAAGAAAGATTCCGTTACTATGCAGCTTGGTTCTGATACACAATATTTTGAATATGTACATCGTCGTCGCTAGAAACGGAAGGTTTGTTCAGATTTTTTTATCAATGACAGTTTCAACCTAACCCAATCCAGCTCATCCTAGCTTAACCTAACGAATCACAAGAAATAACGAAGGATTCTTCCCATAAAAATAACTTCCCTCTTGATCTTCACCATCTGGGGCATTGCCTTCAGCCACATAACAGGAATGCCAGTACTGGAACACAGTAATAATGCACCAATGTACGAGCAGTCATGGCTCATGCTCATTCGGTCTATACTCCTGTGTCTGCACGACTCTGTACCGCTCCTCCGTTTGACTAATTCGAGGCAAGAACAAAGGTTCAAGATGCACCGTAACCCATGCCAGTAGACATATACGAACAGTTGTCTGTAAAAGGACATGTTATACTTCCTTATGCCGACGAGAAGTGTTCACAGTTGTTCGTGTGCAAATAAGTCCTACTAATTTCTCCCAAGTTTCCATATCTGCAACATCATCTTGTCAACAGGATACAGTGTAATATATTCACAGCATCATCATTTCTAACTTTGAACGAATGAGGGCAAATTCTCTGTTTATCTTTATCAGTCGTGTACATAATAATCCCACTTACACATCTTCAACTTTGTAATCTTCTGTTGGGAATATTTTATCAAATTCTGATTTTGTTTTTGAAGTCGGTTAAATCATACCGTACCTCTCCTAAACATACTAGATAAGGTATCTGAAAAATATTTGTTAAATCCTCTAACACCTGGAATCCGTGGTCCATAACATTTGAAATTACCTCCACTGTGGAGCATGGGTTCCAGTAAATAATTTCAATAACAAAATTTGCATAGATTTTAGTATACATTTACTTTGAGTACAGAAAAAAAAAAATCTAGAATCAGCATGAGGTGCACAAAAGGCTGTAAAGATTACAATATGTTCAGACCACCTGTGGATCACATTTCTAAAAGCCTCTAAAAGAAAAAAAATAAGCATTGCATAGTTCTAAGGATTACGGATATTTGATATACTTGAGCACTAAACCTGACCCAGTCCACCCTTCGCTGAGTTTTGAGTGCATCACATTGTCAAAATATTTGTCATGGTAACGTATGGCGCGTAATGAGAAATGCTCCGATGGTTTCAACGTTTTTGAGTGAAGTTACATAAATTTTAATACAACTGCACAACTGTTGGCTGTGTTTGAAGTAGATGAGAAAATGTTTCTAGATATTTATATGACCTTTAAGCCAGCACCGATACCAAATACACACTGAAATTTATCCCTGGTATAAGGTACTCGTCTACAAGAACCTGAGTGTAACGGAATATCATGTAGACCCCCTGGCCGTGTGCCCACATTGCGTCTGCAGTTTCTCACAGGCGCGAAGTCTACCACACCAGATAAGATATTCATCCCTAAACAGATGATGGGCGACGTATATTCCCGTGTGGTCGTTCTCACCGTTTTAGAGGCGCGTAAAATTTAAGGTAATGAGCAACGCTAGGTCCTCAATAGCCTAGCGGAGCACACACAAGTAGTCGTCAATAATGGTAATAACTAAAATTGATATTCAGATTCCTTTACTTGTTCTTACTTACTGTTACATTCTTCATTCTAGTATATGATTTAAGTTCCTAATGATCATCTACGCACGTACGCCCTTATATTTTTGCTTGAATGATTCTGATACGATACGAAATATGGTGAGGCGGGGTGACTGCGAGTTGCATAATAGGGAATAATGGCACTGTTAAGTTTACGTAACTCTAAAGCAACTCCCAAACTCCTTGAGTTACTGTCCAGTATGGTGGGCAGTGAGGAGGCAATTTACCTTTTAGTGAGTACCTTGGTAATAAGATAATGGCGTCGTATCTCTAGGTACGGCAAAAACTTGGATTGTAAATACTTCAGTGAACCCGACCCGACATTACTTTGGTATCAAGGTGTTCGCTGCTGGATATATCGTCACCATAGTGTTCTCAGTCATTCACCTAACTGCCATTATAATTAAGGAATGATGACCTTGGTGTTACATGTGTTGATACTGTTCTATGGTTGAAGTGGTTGATATAGTACGTAACTGGCACCAGAATACTGAGATTTGATTAGGTTAGGTTAGGTCTCGTAGGGTAGGTTAGGTTAGGTTAGGCTACTATGTCAACTTCCTCTTGCTTTATGTGAATTCCTTCTGGGAGTTGATGTGCTTCAGAAAACACACATTCGTTCTTTTAACCTTGATTAAGTTATATAAGGTAACAACAGTGTAGTCTTCACTGCACCTTATTTATATATATATATATATATATATATATATATATATATATATATATATATATATATATATATATATATATATATATATATATATATATATTGGAAAGGATCACAATTTTGCGCGTGATCAAGATATTCCTATGAGTCCACGGGGAAAATGAAACACGATAGTTCCCAAGTGCACTTTCGTGTAATAATCACATCATCAGGGGAGACACAAGAGAGAAATATAAGTCAGTTAATATACATCGAAGAGACAAAGCTAGGACGCCATTTGGTAAACATGTGATTGTGATTACCAAGTGGCGTCCTAGCTTCGTCTCTTCGATGTATATCAACTGACTTATATTTCTCTCTTGTGTCTCCCCTGATGATGTGATTATTACACGTAAGTACACTTGGAAACTTATCGTGTGTCATTTTCCCCATGGACTCATAGGAATATATATATATATATATATATATATATATATATATATATATATATATATATATATATATATATATATATATATATATATATATTTTATACTTTGTCGCTGTCTCCCGCGTTTGCGAGGTAGCGCAAGGAAACAGACGAAAGAAATGGCCCAACCCACCCCCATACACATGTATATACATACGTCCACACACGCAAATATACATACCTACACAGCTTTCCATGGTTTACCCCAGACGCTTCACATGCCCTGATTCAATCCACTGACAGCACGTCAACCCCGGTATACCTACCACATCGCTCCAATTCACTCTATTCCTTGCCCTCCTTTCACCCTCCTGCATGTTCAGGCCCCGATCACACAAAATCTTTTTCACTCCATCTTTCCACCTCCAATTTGGTCTCCCTCTTCTCCTTGCTCCCTCCACCTCCGACACATATATCCTCTTGGTCAATCTTTCCTCACTCATCCTCTCCATGTGCCCAAACCACTTCAAAACACCCTCTTCTGCTCTCTCAACCACGCTCTTTTTATTTCCACACATCTCTCTTACCCTTACGTTACTCACTCGATCAAACCACCTCACACCACACATTGTCCTCAAACATCTCATTTCCAGCACATCCATCCTCCTGCGCACAACTCTATCCATAGCCCACGCCTCGCAACCATACAACATTGTTGGAACCACTATTCCTTCAAACATACCCATTTTTGCTTTCCGAGATAATGTTCTCGACTTCCACACATTCTTCAAGGCCCCCAGAATTTTCGCCCCCTCCCCCACCCTATGATCCACTTCCGCTTCCATGGTTCCATTCGCTGCCAGATCCACTCCCAGATATCTAAAACACTTCACTTCCTCCAGTTTTTCTCCATTCAAACTCACCTCCCAATTGACTTGACCCTCAACCCTACTGTACCTAATAACCTTGCTCTTATTCACATTTACTCTTAACTTTCTTCTTCCGCACACTTTACCAAACTCAGTCACCAGCTTCTGCAGTTTCTCACATGAATCAGCCACCAGCGCTGTATCATCAGCGAACAACAACTGACTCACTTCCCAAGCTCTCTCATCCCCAACAGACTTCATACTTGCCCCTCTTCCCAAAACTCTTGCATTTACCTCCCTAACAACCCCATCCATAAACAAATTAAACAACCATGGAGACATTACACACCCCTGCCGCAAACCTACATTCACTGAGAGCCAATCACTTTCCTCTCTTCCTACACGTACACATGCCTTACATCCTCGATAAAAACTTTTCACTGCTTCTAACAACTTTCCTCCCACACCATATATTCTTAATACCTTCCACAGAGCATCTCTATAAAAGGGGAGGGAGCGGGAGGCTGGAAATCCTCCCCTCTCGTTTTTTTTTTTTTAATTTTCCAAAAGGAACACAGGGGGGCCAGGTGAGGGTATTCCCTCAAAGGCCCAGTCCTCTGTTCTTAACGCTACCTCGCTAATGCGGGAAATGGCGAACAGTTTGAAAGAAAAAAAGAAAAAATATTCTCTCTGCTTGCGTTTTCCGCCTTAACTTGCACGCTTCGACGGGAAAAGAAGACTGTCGTAGAGTTAAAATCCTCGCTTGGCTTATTATTATGATTATTGTCTTCCATTTCTTCTCCCACGTTTAACAAGTTATAATACAGGAGGGGAGGATTTCCATTCCCTGCCGTCCCACCCTTCTTCGTGGCCTTCAACGACAGATCATTTTCTCCCCTGTCTCCACGGATATTGGTGTTACATAATCAGTTATCATCCTCCGAGGAACTCCAGTGTTTTATGCACTGCACACGAATGATAACAGGTTCATGACGAAATGAAGTCGTGGTACAGACTATAGGGGGGGTCCTGTGGTGGCTATCTGTCTGTGTCGACGGGTGACCTAGGCGTCAATTTGTCAACACCTGGTTGACGGAGGAGCGACGGAGGCGTAGACAAGCAAACACCCGGTTGACGGAGGAGCGACGGAGGCGTAGACAAGCAAACACCCGGTTGACGGAGGAGCGACGGAGGCGTCGACGAACAAACACCCGGTTGACGGAGAAGCGACGGAGGCGTCGACAAGCGTCGTTCTAACACGCCACGCTGACGCAGGAACATATGAAGTGAGAACGCAAGAGGCTGGAGGAGTCCGAGATATACTTGCTTTTCTCATCCTTAAAAATTCGTGTATATATATATATATATATATATATATATATATATATATATATATATATATATATATATATATATATATATATATATATTCTGTTACGTGAAATGTACCTTGAAGAACGACTTCTTCACTGGCATCAGCACCACTGAACGGAACACATACACACACACGTCTACATCCTGGTGGGGTCACATCGAACCGGGGCGAGACACGTTACGGTCTCATCAGTCCTGCCTCGCCCCCTACATTAACCACACGTGGAAGCTGCTTACCTGTCTGTCTCCACGCCCAGCTACCGCCGGAGCTAGTTTGATCCAGTCCATCCCTGCCGTCTTGCGAGAGAGAGAGAGAGAGAGAGAGAGAGAGAGAGAGAGAGAGAGAGAGAGAGAGAGAGAGAGAGAGAGAGAGAGAGAGCCGACCTGTATGGCCACAGAGATGGTTGACGGAAGCCACAACTGTCACCGTAAAGTAAGGTGAGAGTCAGCACCTCCGCAGGAGTCGCATTATCTGCTGTCAGCCAGAACTCGTCTTCTCCAGGTCGGTCGTTTATAATCCGAGGTTTGGTCCACTCTCTCTGGTCATTGTTCGTACTTTGCTTCGCGACTTAACGTACCATATTATGGTTTTATATCCTTTTTCAGCATGTAGAGTTAACTTCGTATAAGGAACTAAGATTATAACAAATGCTGGTTAGAATAATAAGCAGTGGACCCAAGAACTACTGAATATGACAAACAGTTGGGTATAAAGACCACAAGATAAAATAAAGACTGGATATGATGACTAACGATATAACAAACACTGAATATAAGGACCATAGAGTCATGAGTGAAGTAGCAGTCAATATAGTGGTGTGCACATTCCTAAGAATTTCCATGTGCAAGAGAAGTAAAATTGGCCATGAGGGAACTCGATGTAGAAATGCGTTATTCTTGTGCGACGTACGAGCCTAATACTCACAAATCTCTGTTGTGTAAGGGAAACCGTCTCGAAATTTGAACTGCTTCCTCAGCGTACGAATCCATGATCCATCTTTAACCTCAACTGCTGGAGGACATCTTGTGGTGAAACTGAATACGCGGTTGTGACAATGTCAGTTGAACTGCATTACCCAGATACATTGTGGTCAGCGCTCTGAGATTGTGTGGATCACGAGGATTAATTACCCAAAGAACATGATTATTACGACACTCGTCTCTCAGATAGCACTCCAGAAGTGTTATGTAGAAGCTTGAGAAAGATGTATGAAGTGTGTATGTTTGGGAAGTCATACATGTTTGTTCAGTTCAGCAAAAATCGGTAGAAAGAAGTCAAGAAATTGACGATGCAATGTAGTTGTTGGATCCTTTCCTCTGCAATGGTGCAAGTCGGAATTGTTTCACTCATTACAACAGCATCAGTGAAGCACACCCAGAGCATTGTATTAGACACAACCATGTGAAGCGGGAGCCAGAGGGTTCGGCAAGGATGCTGCAGCGGGTGAGGCTTGAGCAACCCCGTGCTTTACAGTCTACACCAGCACCCTCTGCTCAACACCAGCACCACCTGCTCTACACTAGCACCCCTGCTCTCCATCAGAACCCCCTGCTCTGCACCAACACCCCTTGCTCTACACCAGCACCCCTATGCCTCCGAATGGCGTCAGTCGTGTCACCTCCCTCTGACGCCTAGGATCATCACCCACAATATTTCAATATATCTCAACAATGAAATACCATCTCCTGAACGATCATGGATTGACCTCTTATTGCTCTCGGTTGTGGCTTATTGTGTCACTACGCAACACACATCACTACTGTTAGATTTGGTCCTTGTTTATATATGTTCATATGTAACAAAGTGTACTTTGTATGTAGTGTTTATATTTTCCCATTACCGTTGCCACTTTGTCATATTAAGTTAAGTTAGATATAGTAGTTTAGAAAGGTTTAGGCTAGAGTAACTAGGTTCAGAAAAGGTTAGGCTAGAGTCGAGTAGGTTTAGAATGAGTTAGGGTAGGTTAGAAATGAAGAGGTACAGAATAGGTGAGGTTAGAGTAGAATAGTTTAGGTTAGGTTAGGTTAAAGAATTGTTTAGGTTAGGTCATAGAAAGTTTAGATTGGTTTAGTTTAGTGTAAGGTAGGTTTAGAATAGTTTGGGTTAGGTTATAGTTGAATAGGTTTAGGTTAGGATAGGTTATAATAAAGAAGTGTTTAGAATAGTTTAGGGACTTAGGTTTAGAATAGTTTAGGGTTGAGTCGAGTTGGTTTTGAATAGTGTAGGTTGAGCTAAGTTATGCCTGAGGATGGCAGGTTAGGTTAGGGTACGGTGTTTGTTTAACCGCCATATTGAAAAAAAAAATGCGGGGTTTACTGAAATACTATAATTCGGAAACAAGTGCGGGTTCTGTATAAGCATCCCACCACAATTCCCACATTATTTGTTTAACTCGAAGAGAAAAATATGGAAAATAGGAAATGATTCAGAATTCACTGTGTAAGTTATAACACCATCAATAAAGGAACACCGATTTGTTAAGGAAATTTTCATGTTCACAAGATTCTTTAAGACGTAGAAACTTTAAAACACTCGAAGATTTAATTTAGGGCCACTTTCATGCCTTTTGTGGCATCCGAAACCTTTGGTCTTCTATAGTAACCTGCTTCCCGTCCCTCGCCGCGCGCCCCATCATCCAAAACGCTGGCTAAACGTCATACACATACACAGTGTACTCCACGCCCGGTAATGCAGAATGCCATCACTCTCTGACCCTGTGTCTTCAGATTTTGTCGTGTATTTCCAGAAATCCCTTGTTCACAGTGGCTCCGAATCCCCAGAGATCCCTCATCCCCAGAGGTCCCGCCCGTGTCCTCGGGGACCCAGCAACAACGCTGCAGGAGACTGCGGCAAGGCGCGCCCGCGAGGCAGGAGCCTAGCAACAAGGCGCTGGAGGTGGAGACAAACAGTCCGGTATCGATCAGGCGGACCAATCCTGTTGTTGCATCACCGTGACGTCACGCCACCAAGGCCAGCAATGGCTGGCGGAACTTTAGTTAAGCCTTGCTTCCTTATTGGCCTCCTGGTGTCAGCTGGCGACACTAGTATTTTCCTTTTTGGCGTATTTATGAAAACTATTTTGGCAGGGTTCCTCTTGCAATTTCGTTGATACCTTCTCTTTTGCAAATGGCTGTTGTTGTTTTTTTTTTTTCATGTGAAAGACTCCGGTCACGGATATACGTTCTCAGTGAGGCCAGGCCTTGGGCAAAGAAAAGGGAAGTGAATAAGAGCGGGTGAGAAAGACAGTGTAAAGGCTAGAGGTAAAAATAACGAGGATAAATGTATGGTGGAGGTGAGGGAAAGTGAGGCCAGATGTCCTGACACGGAAGATGTTAGATGGTTCCGGGCATCACTTCAACACTCCTACGTCAGAGGGAAGTACTTCCCTGGGCGGCTGCTGTCTACAACCTACTTACACGGAGGGTGTAAGATGGTTCTGGCCATCACCTCAACACTCGTAAGTCGGGAGGTTTGTACTACCCTGGGGCGGCTGCTGTCTACAATCTACTGACACGGAGGGTGTGAGATGGTTCCGGCCATCGCTTCAACACTCCTAAGCCAGGAGGGTAGTACTTCCCTGGGCGGCTGCTGTCAACAGCCTACTTACACGGAGGGTGTAAGATGGTTCCGGTCATTGAATACTCGTAAGTCAGTAGGGTATATTTCATGCTGTGAGTTCGTATCTCGAAAATAACCCAGTATTATGATCAAACTGATGATGAAACAATACATGAGAATTAAAAAGTTCACGTAGAGGATTAAAAAGTTAACTTTGAGAGTGACGATCAGGGGTAAGTGTAGTTGTTGCGTGTAGTGTTGCAACACTGTGAGGATGTTGCGCGTCTTGCTGCAACACAGCCGTCCCAGCGAGGGTGTCGAGCCGACGTGACGGAGGAAACGTAACTCGGTCATGACCTACTTCCCTGCCCCGTCGTCGCCGCCTCCACCACAGCCACTCACAGCTGTGGCGGCGCCCTCCCAAGTCAGACGCACCTCGCCACCTTAGCCTTGTCTCGTCGTTGCCTCCCCTTCCCTGGTCCTGCTGACCCCCACACGGCGACGCAGAAGGGTGCGTCCCTCCGCCCAACATCAGGGTCTGTGCATCCTTCAGGCTGTCTGTCTGTGTGTAATGTGGCAGTAAATGATGATAAGCGGTGTGTGTTGATCAGATGGCCTCTTAGCACGCTGATTATTATTAGATAATGACCCTTGATTTACTCATGTTGGTAGAACGGTACGACCATCGAGCACGTCCATGCAGTCCTTGAACACGACCCACGAGCACGAGGGCACATGAGGGTATATGACCCTTTGGCATGATGGTGTGGCATTTGACCCAACCCTTGAGGGTCAGATAAAGCATCAGACCATCACATGATTCATAGCCGTCGTGCTCACCGAGTTAACCAGCGTATTAAGGTCATAACTCGCCAGATTATCCTTTACTCTCCAATTGGTGTCAAGTTAAGAAAAAAATAATTAGCCTAATGTTTAGTGATGAAGGTATTTGGGACAAAATGTCCGTGGAATTGAACAGATCAGACTTTGTTGCCTTTGCATTTCCTATACACTTCAGTGTGCGTAGAGTGCTTTGCACGCCATGACCTTTAAGTATTAAAGAAAGTACTCACATTAAATTAAGTCTCTCAGTAGATGGCGTTGCGTCACCCGGGCCTACCACTTGCCAACACCATAAAACAGAAATCCAAGTTTTACGTCCTGAAAATTGTCTGTAACCGACCTTGAGCGATTTCCTGTTTGCTTTTTATTTCTTTGTCTGTGATTATATCCTTTATCTGTAGCTATGATGTACTTGCATTAGGACATGATCAGGATATCTGTAATAGTAAAGTTGGAGAAAAATTTTTGTACAGGTGATCCATGTAACATTACATATTAACTTTTAGTTACTCTTGAGTTAACTTTCAATACGACTTGTCAAACAAGTCCTCGGGAATTTTCCGCTCAGCAAGTGACTTACTGAAAAGAACAGTTAAGAGCTACATTGTCATTTTTCGCTTTTTTCAGTGTCCATGGACGAGCGTTGTGTAGGCCAGCTCATTCCATCTAGTGCTGACTGAATATCTTTGATTAATGCCACTGTGTAAAATGTTTTCCTCCCAGCATTGAAAGTTAAACCGGGGCACGAATTGTGTCCTCGCTGATAAGCGCTGATGATAAGCAAACGGAAGAACTCGGCTCACAAGTGACATATTAACTTTAGTATCGGTAAGTGTAAGGTACGGTATGACTTGTGATGTGGTGGAAAAGATAGAATGAGGAAAACTACTTTGGTGTAACGATCTCTGTCGACTAAGAATAAGCATTACATAAAAAAGCAAAAAGAAAGACGGAGTCATAGGTTAAGCTTTCGAATTTAAGGACACAATCTTCACTATAGTTCGCTGGTGTTTACCAACCTTGAGTACTACATTCAGTTGGGGTCACCTAACTTGAAAATAGACGGAGATAGGATGGAGACGGTCCAGCGGCGAGCAACCTAGATGAATCCCGGACTGAGTTTAGGGAAGGGAAGGGTAAGAGGTGACCGTGATTTAGGTATTCAGTATTATTGTAGACTTTGATGATATCAGTCTAGCAACTTAAGGTTAGATGTACCCAATATTTCTCGTGGTAATGGATACAAACTCGTAGGCTTAGAGTTTTGCTTCGAATTAGGTAAAGGACTTTTTCTTCAAAGGGACTGCGAACAAGTAGTATGATTAGCCAGTTGGGAGCATTACCGTAGATAGGTACAGTTTAAGAAGGGACTTGATAAATACTTTAAAAGTCCACAACTGACATCGTTTGTGCCTCTTAGTAACTTGCAAACTTTACGGTTATTTCTCTCCAGATTAAGTAGTATGTATATTTTTCTCTCTTCTTACTGCACTGATCTCTGGGTTTCTGATGCCTTCCACTGTCACAAACAGCCTTAGAGGAAGCAGTGGTCTGTTGCTGTCTGGCTTCCTTTGCATGCCTTAGCACTGCATTACATCCTTCATAGACCATTATACGGTTACATAACAAGGAGAATTAACTTCAAAATATTGTTAATTAATCATCCGTCTCCGCAACCGCCACAGTCACGGGAAGCAGTGGTGGGGGCAGGGATAATCATGAAGGTCGCTGTTGTTGTAGGTTGAGGCCGGCCAGATGTCATAGCCTAGCACGGACCAAGGTGCTCAGGTGGCCCGTCTGCACCCTCGCTCCAGGAATGAAGGTGTTGCATTCGTGGCTCGTCATGTGCCATCACTGCTGGTTATAACGAGAGGTCCCTGTGGAGTAGGAGGGAGGTGAAGGGCTGGGTCTCCTCCCCCCCTACACTCGGGGGTGATCCTTCCTCACCCCCAACAGTATGTTCTCAACCGTGGCTTTATTCTCAAGGTTTTTAAACCGTCGTACTCGTGACCTACTCTGCCTTGGCTACCCAGGTCGAACGCATTCTTCACACCAACCCAAGTCCCCCCGTTGTTCACCAGTGTATCAATTAAGTAGGTCGCTCACTGGTCCAGTGTTGAACATACGCTGTCGTCAGCTGTCGATTGATCCCCATTTGTCGTTCACAATCCTTAGTTTTACAGCCCATATCCTATGCGTGAATTCATCTTGTGGTGCAAATAATAACTCCTTTCGAAGCCACTGAGACGTGGGTCATTCATGTCTGATGAATATACCGTGCGGTGACTGACGTAGGTGGCGAGCTGGACCAGGCAGCCAATCTGGGCGTGGATCGCTTTAAGAGGCGCCACTCACCCACACACACCCTTGTTGACTGGGCGTCACACACACGCGCTCTTCACGTTGTTCACAACCGTTCTCAAACCAGGAGGGAGGACTTAGAGGGGGGTTATAGGTCCCTCTAACTATGTAAACTTTAATAATTTTTGTGGTGGTAACGCTGGTAATGAATTGCGTCACACCGACATTAACGTAACATTGTAGACTTTGGGTTGAGTACAGAATATCTGTCCCCTTGATATCCAGTATCAGCGTTCACAATGTTCTCGCTACATCAGACCTTGAGGCCTGACACGGAGGACAGTGTATCACGTCTGTAAGGAATTGACAAACATTCTCTTGTTTTTCAATTTTTGTTTCATGAATCGTATATTCTTAAGGATAATATTGTGGAATTATGATCACACTTCACAAGGAAGCGTTTCAGTTGAGGTTGTGTTCCGCACTGGCGTCCGGGAAAACGTACATAAACATAAACACGGAAGGTGAAGACATTCTTTAACGATACTTAAAGTAACTGGAAATCCAAGATGTACCGTGCTGCACCGTACTGTATCTTACTGTACCATGCCTAAGCCTAAGCCAGGTGTGTGTGTGTGTGTGTGTGTGTGTGTGTGTGTGTAGTAACGTTGTTAGCTGTGTTAGGTCGCGAGTTAGGAAAGTTAAGCTTAGAGCTGGAGTTTCCCTAGTGGGTTTGAGGCTTCGTGGTAACCGTGTTACATGTTAGTGCTGCATTGAACGTCTTAGTATATGCAGAACGTAGATTCGGCACATTACTATATTTTATTGTGTTGCTTCCCTCAGGCATGTACCAACGGACTCATTTTAATATTGCTTGGTCTTCGGTATGCCGTTGTCGGGGTATTTGTGATGAATTCTGATACATTTACACACTGTGTGGGTTGAGCGTGTGTGATCTGGAGGTGAGGTGAGTGGATGCCGGAGAGTTGGTCGACATGGCACGATTATTGGATGTAATGCCTACCTTCCCCGTAAGTAAGAGGATCTGCACAATGCAGTCAGGACTGCTGTACTGTACTACATGCAGTCCTTCCCAAGGCTGGTAATGTTAGCACAGCGTGCGCTAGGATTTTGCTGCAGATGGGCTGCTGGATGAAGCGGGTACACTCTATATTTAGTGTCGCCAGATGTTACACTTCTTAGTGCCAATGTCGTGAATTTCTTCATATTTGTTTTTGTTTTCTCGCCGTCTCCGTCGGGGTTGTTGAGTCTGGTTGTGTCTGGCAGTACGTTGTGTTTGTATTTTGAGAGTTTACAGTTAGAGACTGTTGTTGGAGAGGCATCATCTGCATAAGAAATATTGTTCGTGCTTATATGTCCTGCTGGAGGAGGAGGAGGTATTGTCTGGTGTGTAAGGTATGACTTGTGTTGATGACAGGGCTTTTCCTTGTTGGATCACAACCCCCGGTAAAGGTAATGTTAGTGACGTGGCAGAGGCATTGGTAATCCTTTCGGTACGTACGTTGGTGAAAGGAAGCTGGACAGTCAGTACACCCTCTGTGATTGCTGGCATGCCTAGCGAGAACACCTTCAGCTCCTGGAGACTGCTCGTCCACGCGTTGCCAAAGGCTTTGTTTACCCGTCTTTGTATGACTGTGCAGTTTATTCCTGGGATTTTAGTAACTTTTAGATTTACGCAGCGATTGATGACGCGGTCATTCTGTCCCTCTGGGACCCTAACTGACTGGTTATGTGGAGTCTATTTTCTTCCCCGTACCATCTCGAATTAAGATTATATTGTTCTTTGAAATTGTTCCCCTTGCATTTCTAAGAGGGATTTTAGGACGGTAATTCTTAGGATCAGTATCTGGTGTTCCTGATTCATGTACGGGCGATGCCCTGGCTCCTTGACTGTTAAGAAGAATGTCTTATGTGTTGATCATAGGGCTGTAGGTGGTGAGGGCGTCTGTGTGGGTTTTTCATGTGTCTCACTCCCTCCCGGGGCTGTGTTCGTGGATTTTAGGTGGGTTGTTACGTAGTTCCGGCACGTC